>NC_081183.1:20578528-20769309 GCF_029867415.1 Vicia villosa | reverse complement strand
AGAATTAGATCTCTGAGAGTTGACCGTGTCAGTACCGTTCGTAGTAACCGAATTAGATCTTTTGTCGTGTCAGTACTGTTCGTAGTAGCTGAATTAGACTTTGAAAGTGATCGTGTCATTACCGTTCGTGGTAAATGAATTAGATCTTCGAGCATTGATCGTGTCAGTACCATTCGTAGTAGCTGAATTAGATCTTGGAAAGTTGGAGATTTCGTTCATTTGTCGGTACCTGTATTCTGAAAAAGGTAAGGTTAATCTTTATGCAATGTCATGATGCATGGGTTATGTAATGAATCCCTCAAAATAAATGAGAGCTTTTGCATGTTATGTATGAGTTCATTATGAGGTAATGTATGCAGTGTATGAACATGTTTATGACATATGATATGTGAATATGATTTATGTTGTCTTTGATTAAGAAAGTAGATCTTTATGTCCTTGTAATTGTACTGTCTGATCTTGTCTTGAAGATGCTCAGCTGGGAATTTATGATTTCTGCTTGGAGATGATCAGTGACTTGATGTTCCCTGATTGGTGATAAAGATATTGATAAATCATGTTGGAGGAGAGCGACAGTGTTGAAGATGTAAACTCTGTTGGGCAGCCATGTCTCTATCGGGAGCGTTTGAAGATATCTTCTTAATGATTACTCTGTGGGGATATGATCTTGTGAACCCGGCTTTGTGGGGAGACATGGGTGAAAGTTGCCCCCAGTATTATAGTAACTACTACTTGATTTAGGACACGTCACTTAAAATGTCAAACTGGACTTGTATAGATTTGCCCCCAGTTAGCAAGAACTTTGGAAAGATTCGCCTTGCGAGGCCTTTATAAGATGTGCACTTTAGGAGACATGCCCCTAGTAATCATATGCCCAATATGATGTCCTATGTTGGTTGAGAAGTAGCTTCAGATTTTCTTGGATGCGTGCCCCTGATTATTTTGGCATCCTTGAGAGGTTCTCGGAATCTTGACTTGATTGCCCCAGATTGTTTGGACAAATAGTTTGAAACCCACTTGAGGTGTATGCCTTTGATTGTTTGGCTTTTGAGAGATTCTTATAATCTTGACTGGATTGCCCCAGATTGGTTGAGCAAAGCATGCCATGCCCCTTGTATACGTAGGATACATTGCTTCTCGGAGTAATTTTGTCTGTCGGGATAACTTTCAGTCATTAGTTGTACCCTGTGCAAGTTCTTTCTGATGCTAACATTTGAAATTATGTAGCAGAATATGTTTAATAATGAATTCATGAGATGCAATGCATACGTTTGTCTTGAGTTTTTGAAAAACATTAAAACAAGAGATGTAAAAGCGTGATATTTATAAAACGTGATGTTTGTAAAGACCAGGATATCAACTCAGCATTTGTGGTAAACCTTAAGGAGTCGGGATACCTTTGTTGTGACAGTATGCTTTCGAACTAACCATGCTTCAATTAGGACTTTCCAGGGTTGTAACGTGGCTTGGTTCACGGTTTAAGAAACAAAGGATAAAGGCTCAAAATTTGATTGTACCCACCCCTCTTCGTGATGATCTTCAGTCCTAAGCTCAGTTGATTCAAATTATGCATTCAGGTTCCAAGAGACTTTTGGATTTGCACCTTTGATAATGACGGTAGTTCACAAGCAAAGAGAACTTTTGAGATGGCAGTCACTTCTTCCTTTTGGCAGTCACAACATTGTGTTGTTCAGGAATTTATTGACTTCTATTTTTCATCTTTTCAATATCCCTAACTTTTGCCTGAACTGTCTATTTTGAGCTTACAGTCAGCGGGATGCCTTGATTTTTTTTTTTTTTTTTTTTTGCCTAAGTCATCCTTTTTTATTTTTGACTTAGCAGGCTTTCGTTGTATATATGTTTTTCATTCATTCATTTTTTTGAAGGATATTGACTGTTATACCCCAAAATTTGCCCACCTATTTTTCAAGAAAACTCCAATCTGAAAATTAAGGGTCTCATATAATCATGGATTTTTATTTCAACAAATATCCTGACATATGAAATACTTAGTTTTTAGAATTTTTCTTATACAGTAATTTGGCTTGCAGTTGAATTTATTCTTACGCAAACGCCAAATACTGTTTATTACTTCACACATGCTATTTATTTATTTACAGATAAATAGTACTGACACAATTGGTACAGAGTTAAATCTTTTTGCAGGCGCAGAATCAGGAAACTCAGACTGTACTGGTAACAGTATATATTAGTTATTTATTATGTCTGTGTTTTTAACAAGTCATGTAAATAACTTTAATTTTTCAAACATAAAACAAAAACAACAAAAAAAGAAAATTAACTTTGACTGTTGATTTTTCACTCTAACTGCTGCATCAATACCTGGACAGTCAGTTGACAGCCAAACTGCTGGCAGTACAATTCTCAGTGTTTTGTACCATCAATCAAATCAATCTTTCACAATTCAAATTTCCAAGATTTTTGTGTTAGAAGTCTTCTGAATATCACGCGATTAGCAGAAACTCAGCACTGCACAAAAATCAGGTACGCTTAACTGTCTCCTACACAAACAGTCCCTAATCAGGGTTTTTCTTGTTTTTACAGGAGCAACAAGTTTTTGAGAGCTCAAATGGATTTCATATACATCCATACATCTCAAAGTACCATCATACAAATTTTCAAACTTCAATTCACTCAGACGCACCGTCAGCAGCTCAAACAGTCAACAGACGACCCGTTTGACCAAAAAAGTCAACTGACAGTCAAAAATGAAATTTTTTGTCAAAGTCCATATTTTGTCAAAGGATTCAACATTTGATCATTGGATGATCACAATTCATCAAGGAAAGATCAAAAATCAACAAAACCCTAAGATTCAAAATTAGGGTTTTTGCCTGAAAAGTCAACTCAACTTTGACTGATCATAACTCTCTCATCCTTCATCCAAAAAATGTCAACCAAAGCTCATTTTGAAGGAAATTCAATTATCTTTCAAATGCAATTGATCCCATGGTCATAGCATTCACCATTTGAAAAATATGGCCAAAGACATTACAGGTCATTTTCAAAGTCAACAAAAAGACACTTTTTTCAAATGGACACACAAGGAGAACCAAAAATCATTTTGATATGAGACCAAAGACATTGGTTAGAGGACTCTTTGAGGTTTCCAAAAAGTGCAAGATCTCCTTCATATGACAAAAATTGAAGGATTTACACCTTGTTGAAGTTGGCTAAATTTTGGGAAAATGCATGAAATCAACATTGCTCAAAAATGTTTTTTTTCCAAATGAGTCCAAGTTTTTATGGTCCAAACATCTTTGCCATGTTACTATGGGCCTCCCACGACCAAGACAAAGCCCACATCTATATTATCCATTTTTGACATAATTTTATCTTATTTTAAGATTAAAATTAAAGGAAAATTGCATGGATAATTGGTGACTTGATCTCCAAGTATGACACACCTCCAAAGTCTTCATTTTTCTGCAGAAAATTGATGCCCAAGGCAAGAGCATTGAATGGAGTCAAGCTTGGTCAACAATTCAAAGATTTTTAATATTTTAAAAATCAAACTTTCAACAAAGACAACAAAGCTTCTTGCTTCACTTCCAAGCAGCCTTTGGGCTATAAAAGGAGCAGCATACTTCAGCAACAAGGAGGACACACGAAATATATCAAGGCATAGTCAAGAAACTCATCAAAATTCTCTCAAAATTCCATAACTTTGTAAAATTCAAATTTCATTCTCCAATCAATATTAATACAAATCAAGCTTTTTAATCATCTTCTCCAACATCATAGAGTAAGATTAAACTCTTAATACAAGCACATGAGAGTCGTATAAGACATTCAAAGTTCTTCATGTACATATGCCTTTAATTTTCGTTTTCATATATACAACTAATTTCAATGCAAACCAACCATCCTATCATGCTCATAAGGTCCTATGTAGATGATCTGGGCCTTAACATGCCAACTCCCACGTGAGAATTAGCCTTATACCATTAACATTGAAGCTTATGAGTGTTCATACTTTAATCATCTTCGAATCCATAGTTACATGAGCTCAAATTGCAAAACTAACACCACCATCGTGTTCAGGAGCATCATTTTAAGTCGATCTGGGTCCTTTTCATTTTTCGTTCATAGCTGTTTTTGTAGGTTTTCAAAAAGCATGGAAATCTGAAGCGTGAAATCCGCAGGAAAATCCATAAGTAAATCTGCAGAAAAAGTTCGCAGGTACCAAGGAAGAAGATGATGAATAGTGGCGCTGAAATTTTGACCAGTCACGCGTGGCAATTTCTCTCCTCTGTTTCCATTGGCTGGTCAACCGAGCGTGGACCCCACGTTGACTTTTGACTTCAGCATGATCACATGTTGCACCTTTAATCATGTGCATCATGTATCCTACGCAGATCTGGGCCCTTGATCTCCATCAATCTCTTCAATCCAACGCCTCACACACGCAGCTACACCATGCTCCCTCAATCAACTTCCACACCAGATTAAGTATCCTTTTTTATTTTCTATTTTTATTTTAATTTCTTTGCATAAATTAATTAAAAATAGTTAAAAACTTCCAAAAATTCCACAAAAAAATATTTTAAACTTCTAAAATAATATATTATTTTATGAAACAAAAATATTTTATTTTTCTTCAAAATTTCAATATTTTTCATAATTAATTAGTATGTATTTGTATATTTGCTTATTAATTATTTTAATTAGTCAAAAAATCATAAAAAAAATTGTTCTTTGTGTTAAATATTGTTTATATATCATAAACTAATTTTGTACATATTTAGGATAATTTTCTCTTTAAGTTTTAATTATTTGTGTAATTATTTGCATAATTATGTTTTGATTAACTTAAAATATCCAAAAACAAATTTCAAAAATTCCAAAAAAAATTAGTTTTGTTCTAAAATCAATTAACAAACATTTTGTACATATTCTTAAACTTATTTGCTAGGTTTAATCATATTTCCGTCTTTTCTTTATTTTAAATTAATTAATAATGCATTAATTATATTTAAAATAAATCACAAAAATACAAAAATATGCCTTTTATTTCTTGCAATTTAAAATTCCTAGATAAATGTATAGGATGTCAAATTCATGTAAATAGGCTAGTTTACATTTCCCGCACAATCGATGTAATAGCGTAGATTTACTTTCTGCACTTTACATTTCCGCATTTTAATTTCCAGCACCCATATAAACTGCGTGTATGTCAAAGATAAAACTGAACCGTCAGATCACTAACTTCAAAGATAAATATCTGAATTCAATCACAATCACATTTGCACCTCCTAGGGTAACCCCTTTTCACTCTTTTCAAAATCAAAGTTACATTTCTACTGTTTCGAGTACAAAATCGAACCTTTTGTTTATATCCGACGAATGGATAGATTTTTAAAGGGAACAAGGATAAAGACCTCCTAACTCAGGGTAGACCTCCTAGTTTGCTTGCTCAAAATCAAAACAAACAAAATTCTCATACACTGTTGTTTTTTTTTAAAACGAATTTTCCAAAAGACAATATTTTGTATACATCCAAACACGGATCATTACAAAATTAACGATCTTTTCAAAACATCTTTCGAAAGATAAACAAGCATTTGTATATATCCGCACAAGGATCATTACAAATTCTATTTGCAAAGGTATTTCAAAAACACAGGTAAAGCATTCCGAATCAATTGAAAAGTAAAGCAAATGAGCTAAGCAAACTAAAGAGCCCATGGATAACCATGGATACAAAGGGTGCTAACACCTTCCCTTTGTATAACCTACCCCCTTACCCAGAATCTCTCAAAGGTCTTTTTTCTGTTTCTTTTATAAACCTTTCCTTCATTGGATAAAATAAAAGGTCGGTGGCGACTCTGTAAACTTTTTCAAAAGTGACGCGAAAGCGTCCGATCGACAAAAAAGAGTCAGTTCACGTATCCCACCCACGGAGGGGTATGGCCCGAAAGGACGGTCCACAGAACTGGCGACTCTGCTGGGGAATACAAATTCAAAATGTTTTCAAAAGGGGTTACCTTTAGAGTATAGATCATTTCGATGTTTTCAATTGTTTGATCTGATTGCTTTACTTTTCACAGGTTTGCTTGGGTACTTTGCTTGTGTGAAAGATTCTAACCCGAATCTCGAGATACCTTAAGTATATGACAATAGACCAAGGAAACTGTACGGCATGTACCGATACGGTTGATCTGGTAGTCATCGTTAGTGTGATACTTTGGTTTATACTGATGTCCCTTGAAAGCGATCAAGGAGTATATTAGGCTTCCGAAGTGTCATTAACACTAATTTGTCTTAGAACCTTTTAGTTGAACTTGACTTGTGGCCTATTAAGTGGCTAGCTTTGAAATTGATCGAAGCTAGTTATCCTCGAGGAATATTCTTGATCGGCCGTCCGAGCGCCGTATTGAGATGTTGTCTCCAAGGATCATAGAACCCGAATACTATTCTAGGACAGGTTTTCAACCAACTCAACTTCAGAGGGGAGGGTATCACCTATCAACCTCATGCAAGCCTTTAAACCTAAGGCTATTGTTTGATTTGTTTTTGTGTGCCACATGTTTGCATCATAAACACATCATTTTTCACTACACATTTCAAGGATCAAAGAGTTTACTTTTGTTTTTGCAGGTAATGGCTCCCGCCACCAGAGATTACATCCGAATCAATATCTCAACGGTGCCATCTGAACTCAAAGTCTTGGTAGCAGAATTCCCCAGGAATGCTCAATTCACTGAAAAGCATGGTCACCTACTCCATTTGGTTACCTCAAAGTTTGAAGAAGACATGATACGGGTCCTGTTCCAGTTCTTCGACCCTGAACATCATTGCTTCACATTTCCTGATTACCAGTTGGTACCCACTTTGGAAGAATTCTCTGAATTAATTGGATTACCAATCCGAGATCAATTACCTTTCACTGGTTTAGAAAGAAAACCAAAACCTGAAGTCATTGCTGCTGCTTTACATCTGCAAAAGTCAGAAATCAAATCCAATTGGGAAACAAAGAGTGGAGTTGAGGGTTTGCTTGCCAAATTCTTACTGGAAAAGGCTCGACTACTGCTAGAAAACAAAAGTTATCCAGCTTTTGAAGAAGTTATGGCTCTTTTGATCTATGGGTTGGTTTTGTTCCCTAATTCCGACCAGTTCATAAGTGTACACATCATCAACCTTTTCCTAATTCGCAACCCGGTACCAACATTGCTGGGAGACATCCTACACTCTCTACACACTCGTACCACGAAGAAGCGAGGAACTCTCATGTGCTGTATACCACTGCTGGCTAGGTGGTTTACATGTCATCTTCCCCGATCAGTACTGAGAAATGAACAAAGAGCACAATGGTCTTACAGAATCATGTCTTTATCTCATTCAGATATCCGATGGAACAACTTCTTTCAAAGAGACATTACTATCATTGATCATTGTGGAGAATACCCTAATGTGCCACTCCTTGGCATTAAAGGAGGTATCACTTACAATCCCTCTCTAGCTCTACGCCAATTCGGATATGCAAGAAGCAACGGTCCTCATGACATGATTATCCGTGGCATTGTGTTTGATTACGAGAATGATTCTCACAGACACCGACGAAGATTCATACAGGCTTGGGACAGTATCTATAGAATAGAAAGCAAAACTCTGGGGCAATGGAATTCTATTCCTATGGAACTTTACCTCAGATGGGTGCGTACTCATGCTCAAAAACTCATGATGCCCTATCCCGCTGTTCTACCTGTGACTATCGAATCAGAAGTCGAAGGTTACGAACCTCAAGTTATTCTACACCCGGATATGCCAACTGACTTGGAAGAGTTGCAAAAATCCTGGGTTCAACTCAAAGAGGAAAGAGACACCTTCAAAGAACACTGTCAGGACTATGAGAGAAGGCTATTCGAGCTCACCAGACAGCTTCAAGAAGAACAAAGAATCAACGCATTCCTGGGGACAAAGAAAAAGCGCCCACGGGAGACCTGAAAGATCATTTATTTTATTTTCTGTCTTGTAAGCCCAAATGAGGCAAAGAAAAAAGAATAAATTGATTAACTAACGTTTGTTGCTTCTTTAACAAATCTAGACTCTATGATCCTTGAAAACATTGCACACATGCATTCACATGCATTGCATACACATTGCATTTCATACATTGCATTTCATACATTGCATTCATATACATTGCATACACATTGCATACATGGCATCCAGTCATACACATTTCATAACAGGTTCTCATGACGGGTTTCTCATCTCTTCGCTGTTTATTTCAGTCAGAAGAGATGGAATCTGAGGCAAGCATCAAGAATCTCGAAGTACAGAATGCCCAAGTTCAAGTGGCAATTCTGGAACTGGCAAAGGGGCAACAAGAGCTGAAAGCCCTGATACTCAAGAAGAAGAAGAAGCCCAAAGAATCTGCAGGCTTGAGTTACCTGAGAAGGAAGATCAAGATCCCTGTCAAAAAGATCAAAAAGCCACCAATCCCTGAAATAGTCGGTGATGGTGAACAAGAAGATAATCAAAGCAACCAGGGTTCTGCTAAACCCTCTCTCTCTTCAAATGAAGAAGAAGATCATTCTGGAGACGAACAGGATGATGACAAATACCAACAGTTGGAGGATCGTATGAAAGCTATGGAAATACAAAAAATACCTGGCTTAGATTTCAATGATCTGGGACTCGTGTCGGATGTTGTCATCCCTCCAAAATTCAAAGTTCCAACCTTTGCAAAGTATGATGGAGTTTCTTGTCCAAAACTACATTTGAGATCTTATGTGAGGAAGATACAACCTCATACAACAGATAACAAATTGTGGATTCACTTTTTCCAAGAAAGTCTGTCAGGTACACAACTCGAATGGTACTACCAGCTAGAAAATACCAAGGTTCATACTTGGGAAGAATTAGCTGCTGCTTTTTACAAACAGTACCAATACAATGCTGATCTTACACCCACTCGTACTCAATTGCGAGGCATGTCTATGGGACCAAAAGAAAGTTTCAAAGAGTATGCACAAAAGTGGAGAGATATGGCTGGAAGGGTTCAACCACCCTTATCTGATCGCGAACTAGTCGACATGTTCATGGGCACTTTAACTGGCCCATTCTATAGCCATTTGCTGGGAAGTTCATCATCAGGTTTCACTGACCTAATACTGACCGGAGAACGTGTCGAAAGTGGCATTCGAAATGGAAAAATTCAAGTAGGATCCTCCTCTGGTACTACAAAAAGGCCCATCAGGAATGAGGTCAATACAGCGCAAATTCAGACAAGTCACAAAAGTGATCAGCATCAATCTGTAGGGGCAGTTATGATCTCCGCATCTGCACCTCAAAAAGATCAACAGCCAAAATATACGCATCGACCAGATGCACCAAGAAGAACTTTCACCAAAATCAACATGCCAATCTCTCAGGCATTGCAGCACTTGCTTAAAGCGGATCTGATCACATTAAGGGGTCCTCCGAAGAATGTCAATACTTCTTCTCTGAATTATCGCCCTGATGCAACATGTGCCTATCATTCAAACTGTCCAGGACATGACGCAGATCACTGCTGGGCCCTGAAAAATAAAATCCAAGACATGATAGATGCTGGAGAAATTGAGTTCGATCCTCCAGAAACTCCAAATGTCATCACAGCACCTATGCCAAAGCATGACAAAACTGTTAATGCTATCATAGACACAGTTTACATTTATGATGTGAACGAAGTATCAATTCCACTCCTCGAAGTCAAAAGAAAGTTCATCCAAGCTGGTTACTTTCCAGGTTGTGATCCCGACTGCTTTTATTGCTCACGCCAACCCAATGGTTGTGAAAATCTAAAGATGGGAATTCAAAAACACATGGATCGCCGTATCATTATGTTTGAGAGGCTCCCTTCTATGGACATGTTGGGCAAAGTCTTTGCCAACGGGATAAGAATGGAAGACGTCTCAGTGATCTCCAGCTTACCATTCAAAATCTCTACCAAGGCTCCATTCAAACTTTCTGCTACACTCAAAGTGGCATCAGTAGTCATTGCTAGACCAACTCCATTTCCATACTCCTCAGACAAAGCTGTCCCATGGGGATATGACACTAATGTTTACATTCATGGAGTTAAGCAGGATCCCTCGACTAAAGAGGACGCAACACTAACTACTTCAGCTGTAAGTAACATTGCAGGCACTAGCAAGATCACGAGAAGTGGAAGAATCTTTTCACCAGAAATTTCTCCAAATATTGCTGCTAGTCCAATCCAGGTTCCAATTCCTATTCCAGATATCAACACTCGAGGCAAAGAGCCACTGATCGAACCAGTTCAAAATCCGGTAGAGATCACTGCTGAGGATCCATCAAAGCAAGAGATGGACGAAATATTGAAAATCATCTGCAAAAGTGATTACAATATTGTCGAACAACTGGGGCATACTGCTTCAAAAATCTCAATGTTATCTCTGCTAAAATATTCAGAAGCTCATGCTAAAGCTCTAATGAAGTTCCTTCAAGCTGCGCATGTGCCTCAAGAAATCCCAATCGACCAATTTGAGAATTGTGTCGCCAGTCTTACAGTGCCCAATGGTCTTGGTTTCTCTGATGTGGATCTAACTCCTGCTGGAAGAAATCACAACAAGGCCCTGCACATCTCTATCGAATGCAACGGCACCACTCTGTCTCATGTGCTAATAGACAATGGTTCCTCTCTAAACGTGTTACCAAAGGTAATACTGGAAAAACTTGACTTCAAAGGAGTTGTGCTACAACCAAGTGATGTGGTTGTAAGAGCCTTCGATGGGTCAACAAGAACGGTGTACGGAGAAGTTAAGCTCCCAATCAGAGTGGGCTCTCAAACTTTCGATGTTATCTTTTCCGTAATAGACGTTCTTCCAACATACTCCTGTTTACTAGGACGCCCTTGGATACATGGGGCAAACGCTGTAACTTCTACCCTGCATCAGAAGTTAAAATACCCAGTAAAAGGAAAGGTTGTCACAGTCTATGGCGAAGAAGAATATATGGTCAGTCACTTGAGCAACGACAAGTATGTTGAGATGGAGGGCGAATCCATCGAAACTCCGTATCAAGCTTTTGAGGTTGTATCTCCAGATATCTCTACCACCAAGCATATTCCTGCTACTCCAGCTACAACTATGGCTTCTCTCAAAGATGCCAAAGCCATGATTGAACAGGGTGATCGCACAGTATGGGGACAACTCCCTGATATACCCTACAAGTCCGACAAGCTAGGTCTGGGCTATAATGGTGAAAATCAAAAGAATGATCAAAATCCTCGCTCTGAAGGGTTAATATCACACTTCGCCAGCCAAGAAGTAAACGCCATTGATGATGAAGGGACATACTTGAACCACATCATTCAGCCATATCCAGACGAAATTCCACCCATTACCATGGGAATGTGGGATGCTGTGGGAGGACCAAATGACGGTTACAACTACCAGTATATCACACCTCAGAATTCTTACATTGCTCTGGAAGATCTTACTCCAACAGAAGAGGGTAATCAAAATGACGGAAGTATCACAAGTCCCGTCACTCAGCAATATCAAAATCCACCCAAAGAAGTATGGGACACGCTAGGAGAACCCAGCGGCAAATACGACTATATGGTGAAATATTCCGCTCCTCCGAGCTTTTCAACTCCCATCAAAGACATTGTCCCGACTGGATGGGACGAACAGTACGACGACAACTTCGCTCTTGAAGAAGCCAGGAAGATGCCAAACAACGAAGGTTATTTTCTGTCACAGTACACTCCTTATCAGGATGCACAAGTCTCTATTCAAAACATCATTCCTACTGCATGGGACGGCCTTATCGAGCATCTCGCTCAGCCAATAGAGGGACCTCCACCTGGATTCTCATATCCAACAAATCATCCAACTTATCCTGAAGAATTACCTACGCATTTTCCCACTAGCGGAATCAATGCTACGGAAGACGAAAAGAACAACTGCAACTGGAACAGCTGGGTGCTCCCTGCTAACAACGGTGGATTGAACAACTGGAAAGCAGAGGATGTGATCTCCTTTGATCAGGAGTAAATGCCATTTCCTGTTTTCTTTGTGTATATTGTGCAAAGATAAAAGTGGTTCCTGAACAATCGAACCATGAGCTTGAAAGCCGTGTGCCTTAGCACAACGGTCCTTCTACAAAAAGGGTTTGTCATATCATGATTATGTGCATTCAATAAAATCATGGGATGCTTGCATGTTCAAAATTTTGTGATCCTTTTTCTTTCTTTATTCGCTTTCAAATAGCTATGTTTTTCTCTTCATACACACTCACATATCTACCATGCAGATTCACATACACGCTGGATCCAGTCAATAACGACTCTGCTATTGCCCGTCATGACTTTGAAAATCCGATCTACCAAACTGAGGACGAAAGTGAGGAAGATTGTGAAGTGCCAAGAGAAATTGCAAGACTTCTAGAACAAGAAGAAAAAGCCATACAGCCTCATGAGGAGCCGATTGAGGTCATCAACTTGGGCAGTGACGAAGAAAAGAAAGAGGTCAGAATTGGGGCTGACTTAGAAAACAGTGTCAAGCAAAGACTGATTCAATTGTTGCAAGACTACGCCGAGATATTCGCCTGGTCTTATCAAGATATGCCTGGCCTTGACACGGACATTGTAGTTCATCGCCTGCCAATCAAAGAAGGAAGCACTCCGGTCAAACAGAGACTGCGAAGGAGTAAGCCTGATATGTCAAAAAAAGATCAAAGACGAGGTTGAAAAACAATTCAATGCCGGATTCCTAAAAGTTGTAAGTTATCCTCCTTGGATAGCTAACATCGTGCCTGTACCCAAAAAAGACGGGAAAGTCAGAATGTGTGTAGACTACAGAGATCTGAACCGGGCAAGCCCTAAAGATGATTTCCCTTTACCGCACATCGATGTACTAGTTGACAATACCGCACAATGCAAGGTATTCTCCTTTATGGACGGATTCTCAGGGTACAATCAAATCAAGATGGCACCCGAAGACATGGAAAAAACAACCTTCACAACTCCCTGGGGAACCTTTTGTTACAAAGTAATGCCCTTTGGTCTAAAAAATGCTGGAGCTACCTACCAACGAGCAATGGTAACACTATTTCATGATATGATTCATCAGGAAATAGAGGTGTATGTCGATGACATGATCGCAAAATCCAACACCGAAGAAGAACATTTGAGTCATTTACACAAGCTGTTTGACAGACTCAAGAAATACAGATTGCGACTGAACCCGAACAAGTGTACCTTTGGAGTAAGATCCGGTAAACTCTTAGGTTTCATCGTCAGCAGTAAAGGTATTGAGGTTGATCCTGCCAAGGTCAAAGCCATTCAAGAAATGCCTATACCCCGTACCGAGAAACAAGTCAGAGGATTCTTGGGACGTCTAAACTACATAGCCAGATTCATTGCCCATATGACTCCTACTTGTGTGCCAATCTTCAAATTACTGAAGAAAGATCAAGTGGAAAGATGGAATGACAAATGCCAGTTAGCCTTTGATAAAATCAAAGAATACCTTCAAAAACCGCCAATCTTGTTACCTCCTGTGGAAGGCAGACCTCTGATAATGTACCTAACTGTGTTAGAAGATTCAATGGGGTGTGTACTCGGACAACATGACGATTCCGGTCGAAAGGAGCACGCAATCTACTATCTTAGCAAAAAGTTTACCGATTGTGAAACAAGATACTCACTACTCGAAAAAACTTGCTGTGCCTTAGCATGGGCGGCTCGCCGACTAAGACAGTATATGCTAAATCACACCACTTTCCTGATCTCCAAGATGGATCCAATCAAATACGTGTTCGAAAAACCTGCTCTCTCTGGAAGGATTGCAAGATGGCAAATGATCCTAACAGAATATGACATTCAATACACTTCGCAAAAAGCAATCAAAGGAAGTGTGGTAGCTGATCATTTAGCTCATCAAGCAGTAGATGATTATCAGGCATTGAACTTTGACTTCCCAGACGAAGACATTATGCTAGTCAATGACTACAAACAACCAGGATCCCGATGGACTATGGTTTTTGACGGAGCTTCTAAAGCGCTCGGCAATGGCATCGGAGCTGTGATCATTTCCCCCACAGGAGGTCATACACCCTTCACCGCCAGATTGTGTTTCAATTGCACCAACAATATAGCCGAATACGAAGCATGCATTCTGGGTCTCAAAGCTGCAATTGATCTAAAAATCAAATTCCTTGAAGTCTACGGAGACTCGGCCTTGGTAATCTACCAAGTCAAAGGGGAATGGGACACAAAGCACCCAAATCTAATTCCATACAAAGAACATGTGTTGAGTTTGATTCCTTACTTCGAGGAGATCACTTTCGAACACATCCCACGCGAAGAAAATCAACTAGCTGATGCCTTAGCTACCATGTCATCCATGTTCAAAGTCAATTGGGACGACGAAGCTCCTATGATCACCATTTACAGGCAAGACGAACCAGCCTATTGCAATGAGATCGATACCAAACAAATGGAAGACAAATCATGGTTCCATGAAATACAAAGGTATCTCGAAACCCAGGAGTACCCTGAAGGGGCATCTATTAACGACAGAAAGTTTCTAAGGAGATTTGCCTCCAAATTCTTCCTAAGCAATGGAACTTTGTACAAGCGCAACCATGACTCGACTTTACTTCGTTGCGTAAACAAAAAGGAAGCAGAACAAATCATGGAAGACATACACAATGGTACCTTCGGTACTCATTCCAACGGACATACAATGGCTAAAAAGATCTTGAGAGCAGGTTACTACTGGTCTACCATGGAGACAGATTGCCATCATCATTCCAAAACTTGTCACAAATGCCAGATATATGCCGACAAAGTGCATGTACCTCCAGTTCCATTAAACGTTCTGACGGCTCCTTGGCCTTTCGCAATGTGGGGTATTGATATGATTGGAGAAATCAAACCTACTGCTTCCAACGGACATCGCTTTATCCTGGTCGCTATTGACTACTTCACGAAGTGGGTAGAGGCAGCTTCATATGCTTCTGTCACCAAGAATGTGGTAGCCAGGTTTATCAAGCACAATCTCATTTGTCGGTACGGCATCCCCGAAAGGATCATCACTGACAATGGCACGAATCTAAACAACAAAATGATTACTGAACTCTGCACGCAGTTCCAGATCAAACATCATAATTCTTCTCCATATCGACCAAAGATGAACGGCGCTGTCGAAGCCGCCAACAAAAACATCAAGAAAATCATACAAAAGATGACAGTAACCTACAAAGACTGGCATGAGATGTTACCTTTTGCTCTTCATGGTTATCGCACATCTGCGCGTACTTCAACAGGGGCAACTCCATTCTCGTTAGTCTACGGTATGGAAGCAGTTCTCCCAATCGAAATCCAGATTCCTTCCTTAAGGATCATGAAAGAAGCCGATCTAGACGAAGACGATTGGATTCAAACTCGATTCGACCAAATACACTTGATCGATGAGAAAAGACTTGCAGCTATCTGTCATGGCCAGCTATACCAAAAGCGCATGATCAAAGCATTCAACAAGAAAGTCAAAAGTCAAGCATACCAAACTGGTGGCTTGATTATCAAACGCATCATCTTACCACAAGGTGATCCCAGAGGCAAATGGACCCCCACCTACGAGGGACCATTCATAATCAAGAAAATATTCTCCGGCGGTGCCATGTTGCTTACCACCATGGATGGCGAGGATTTCCCACACCCTGTGAATGCGGACATAGTCAAAAAGTACTTTGCTTAAAAAAAAAAAATACAGCTCGCTAAGTTGAAAACCTGAAAGGGCAACTTAGGCAAAAATGAGCGTCTCGGTGGATTGAAAACCCGAAAGGGCGATCCAGGCAAAAATTAGAGACAAAACAAATACAATCCCGGTAGGCTGAAAACCTGAAAGGGCAGCCTAGGCAAAAATTAGGGAATAAAGCATACAACTATGTCCCGCTCAGCTGCCTACTCACCGACAAGGTTCAACACCTCAAAGACACCGATCAGTCCAATCACTTTCTTCCAACAAGTGAGGGATGAGATGCTCGAAGACAGATTGGCAATAGCAGAATTGAAACTTGACTGGATCGTTCTCACATAGCTATTTCTTTTCATAAATACTTTTCAAAACTTTCTGACAATTTCCTACTTCTAGGATTGTTGTCTCCCTATACTAATCCGCCTATCACGGCACCTTTTCAAAAATCAATGCAGCTTATAACTAACATTTTCATTTTTTCTGTTTTGAATACGCGAGCATCCCAATGATATTTTGAATGAACATATGCATTTGAATATGATTGATGTTTACCAGGAAAAACAGGAATAGCATTCCGGACATGTCCCAATTATTTGGACATTATCCTAAACCAGCATCAGAAGGAAGTTTCCCCAATGGAGACACATTCCTCAACAAATCCCTCAAAAAGATTTTTCTTTCGAAAGAAGTCTTATTCCCCAGCAGGGTTGTTCCAGATTACTGTCTTCAGAAGGTGTGATCTCCGCACCCAAACTTGGTCAGATAGTGCATCGGAGGATTATGCATCTTCCTCATTCCCACTCCAAAGGGCGTCACAGTCCGAACTCTCAAAACTACTGTTCATCCCCGAGCAGTAATCAAAGATCCTTCAATAGAACATCCTGGTTCTCAAAGAATTTCCCCAACCCAGGGTACTCAAGCGAGACAGAAGATCATCAACAACCACGATGCCTTCACTTCCAAATGGCTAGCAGGGATTTATTTTCCCAATCACAATGCCTTCATTTCTTGACGACTAAGCTGGGATTTATTTTCCCAATCAGGAGCTTGACACGCTCTAAGCTGCATAAACCATGCATCACATTCACACTCATATTCACATTCACAATCATGCATCATACGCATATTCATACACAACATAACTTGCATATTTCTCCTCTAGCTCGAGGATCTCATATCATACATGCATCATAGACATCGCATATTATTAACTTGATTTTTCAGGTAGACAGATGTCTTCAGCAAAGATGTTCTCACTCACATGCAGTGTTCATCCTGAATCTTATTCAGACAAGCAGTCCTTTCAGATACAATCAAACCAAAGATTCACTCTGAAGAACTCTCATTCTCAACTCATTTATCATCTAACATTGCTAGTCTAAGGCGATACCTCAGACGGTTCCAGAACGATCTAGCATTTCAGATCTAAGGCGATACCTCCGACGGTTCCAGAACGATCTAGCATTTCAGATCTAAGGCGAAACCTCAGACGGTTCCAGAACGATCTAACATTGCAGATCTAAAGTGATACCTCAGACGGTTCCACAATGATCAACTTTCAAGTCCTTCATCAAGATATAATCAACAGATTCATTCTGATGAACAAACCATCAACCCATTCACCAGGTGGCATCTGAAAGCCCATCTCAGGTAATGTTTCAATCTGTCAACAACATTTCGCAGACGACATTCAAATGCAACTTCCAACATCTCTTCTGATCAAGGTAAGTGCAAATTTTCAGGGCATCTAAATATTCAATCATCTTCTACCTTCAGATTTCAGACAATCTCTTCAGGTTTAAGAAGATTGAATAGGGGCAACTGTTATACCCCAAAATTTGCCCACCTATTTTTCAAGAAAACTCCAATCTGAAAATTAAGGGTCTCATATAATCATGGATTTTTATTTCAACAAATATCCTGACATATGAAATACTTAGTTTTTAGAATTTTTCTTATACAGTAATTTGGCTTGCAGTTGAATTTATTCTTACGCAAACGCCAAATACTGTTTATTACTTCACACATGCTATTTATTTATTTACAGATAAATAGTACTGACACAATTGGTACAGAGTTAAATCTTTTTGCAGGCGCAGAATCAGGAAACTCAGACTGTACTGGTAACAGTATATATTAGTTATTTATTATGTCTGTGTTTTTAACAAGTCATGTAAATAACTTTAATTTTTCAAACATAAAACAAAAACAACAAAAAAAGAAAATTAACTTTGACTGTTGATTTTTCACTTTAACTGCTGCTTCAGTACACGAACAGTCGGTTGACAGACAAACTGCAGACAGTACAATTCACAGTGATTTGTACAATCAATCAAATCAATCATTCACAATTCAAATTTCCAAGATTTTTGTGTTAGAAGTCTTCTGAATATCACATGATTAGCAGAAACTCAACACTGCACAAAAATCAGGTACGCTTAACTGCCTCCTATACAGACAGTCCCTAATCAGGGTTTTTCTTGTTTTAACAGGAGCAACAAGTTTTGAGAGCTCAAATGGATTTCATATACATCCATACATCTCAAAGTACCATCATACAAATTTTCAAACTTCAATTCACTCAGACGCACCGTCAGCAGCTCAAACAGTCAACAGACGACCCGTTTGACCAAAAAAGTCAACTGACAGTCAAAAATGAAATTTTTTGTCAAAATCCATATTTTGTCAAAGGATTCAACATTTGATCATTGGATGATCACAATTCATCAAGGAAAGATCAAAAATCAACAAAACCCTAAGATTCAAAATTAGGGTTTTTGCCTGAAAAGTCAACTCAACTTTGACTGATCATAACTCTCTCATCCTTCATCCAAAAAATGTCAACCAAAGCTCATTTTGAAGGAAATTCAATTATCTTTCAAATGCAATTGATCCCATGGTCATAGCATTCACCATTTGAAAAATATGGCCAAAGACATTACAGGTCATTTTCAAAGTCAACAAAAAGACACTTTTTTCAAAAGGACACACAAGGAGAACCAAAAATCATTTTGACATGAGACCAAAGACATTGGTTAGAGGACTCTTTGAGGTTTCCAAAAAGTGCAAGATCTCCTTCATATGACAAAAATTGAAGGATTTACACCTTGTTGAAGTTGGCTAAATTTTGGGAAAATGCATGAAATCAACATTGCTCAAAAATGTTTTTTTTCCAAAAGATGCCAAGTTTTTGTGGTCCAAACATCTTTTCCATGTTACTATGGGCCTCCCACGACCAAGACAAAGCCCACATCTATATTATCCATTTTTGACATGATTTTATCTTATTTTAAGATTAAAATCAAAGGAAAATTGCATGGATAATTGGTGACTTGATCTCCAAGTATGACACACCTCCAAAGTCTTCATTTTTCTGCAGAAAATTGATGCCCAAGACAAGAGCATTGAATGGAGTCAAGCTTGGTCAACAATTCAAAGATTTTTAATATTTTAAAAATCAAACTTTCAACAAAGACAACTATAGCTTCTTGCTTCACTTCCAAGCAGCCTTTGGGCTATAAAAGGAGTAGCATACTTCAGCAACAAGGGGACACACGAAGAGATAGCAAGAGAATAGCCACAAACCTCTCAAAATTCTCAAAAAATCTCCATACTTTGTAATTTTCAAAATCAATTTTCCAATCAATATTAATACAAACCAAGCATTCTAATCATCTTCTCAAAGATAATAGAGTAAGATTGAACTTTAAACACAGGCCCATGAGAGTCGTATAAAGCATATAATACTCTTCATGTACATATGAATTTTATTTTCGTTTTTGTATATGCAACTGATTTCAATGCTAACCAACCATCCTATCATGCTCATAAGGTCCTATGCAAATGATCTGGGCCTTAACATGCCAACTCCCACGTGAGGATAGCCATATGCCATTAACATAAGCTTATGAGTGTTCATACTTTAACATCTTCGAACCTATAGCTATGAGCATCAAACCACGAAACTAATGACATATTTGGATTCAGGGCATCATGTTTAGTGGATCTGGGTTGTTTTCATATGTTGCTAACGTGTGTTCTTGCAGGTTTGGGAAGCTACCGAAAATAACGTTTTTGTATCGTGAAATAGAGGGGGTTAAAAACCCCCGCTATCTGTCTGAAAAAGTGCATGGGACGGAGGTTGAAGACGACCACGCGTCCGAGCGTGGTTCGTCAGTCAACTTTTCAACCTTCTCTCCTCTGTTTCCATTGGTCCATGCAGGCGAGGGTGGGGACCAGTCTGACTTTGGTCTCCCACTAATCCCATGCCTTGCTTTAATCATGTGCTTCATGTGACCTCAGATCTGAACCCTTGGATCAATTCAATCTCCAATCCAACGCCTCACACACGCAGCTACACCATGCTCCCTCAGTCAACTTCCACACTGAATAAGTATCCTTTTTTATTTTCTATTTTATTTTAATTTCTTTGATAAATTAATTAAAAATAGTTAAAAACTTCCAAAAATTCCACAAAAAAATATTTTAAACTTCTAAAATAATATATTATTTTATG
The DNA here is from genome assembly GCF_029867415.1 of Vicia villosa. Classification (NCBI taxonomy): domain Eukaryota; kingdom Viridiplantae; phylum Streptophyta; class Magnoliopsida; order Fabales; family Fabaceae; genus Vicia; species Vicia villosa. Next base: position 20,749,053 of record NC_081183.1, on the reverse strand, counting down.
AAACAAAAATATTTTATTTTTCTTCAAAATTTCAATATTTTTCATAATTAATTAGTATGTATTTGTATATTTGCTTATTAATTATTTTAATTAGTCAAAAAATCATAAAAAAAATTGTTCTTTGTGTTAAATATTGTTTATATATCATAAACTAATTTTGTACATATTTAGGATAATTTTCTCTTTAAGTTTTAATTATTTGTGTAATTATTTGCATAATTATGTTTTGATTAACTTAAAATATCCAAAAACAAATTTCAAAAATTCCAAAAAAAATTAGTTTTGTTCTAAAATCAATTAACAAACATTTTGTACATATTCTTAAACTTATTTGCTAGGTTTAATCATATTTCCGTCTTTTCTTTATTTTAAATTAATTAATAATGCATTAATTATATTTAAAATAAATCACAAAAATACAAAAATATGCCTTTTATTTCTTGCAATTTAAAATTCCTAGATAAATGTATAGGATGTCAAATTCATGTAAATAGGCTAGTTTACATTTCCCGCACAATCGATGTAATAGCGTAGATTTACTTTCTGCACTTTACATTTCCGCATTTTAATTTCCAGCACCCATATAAACTGCGTGTATGTCAAAGATAAAACTGAACCGTCAGATCACTAACTTCAAAGATAAATATCTGAATTCAATCACAATCACATTTGCACCTCCTAGGGTAACCCCTTTTCACTCTTTTCAAAATCAAAGTTACATTTCTACTGTTTCGAGTACAAAATCGAACCTTTTGTTTATATCCGACGAATGGATAGATTTTTAAAGGGAACAAGGATAAAGACCTCCTAACTCAGGGTAGACCTCCTAGTTTGCTTGCTCAAAATCAAAACAAACAAAATTCTCATACACTGTTGTTTTTTTTAAAACGAATTTTCCAAAAGACAATATTTTGTATACATCCAAACACGGATCATTACAAAATTAACGATCTTTTCAAAACATCTTTCGAAAGATAAACAAGCATTTGTATATATCCGCACAAGGATCATTACAAATTCTATTTGCAAAGGTATTTCAAAAACACAGGTAAAGCATTCCGAATCAATTGAAAAGTAAAGCAAATGAGCTAAGCAAACTAAAGAGCCCATGGATAACCATGGATACAAAGGGTGCTAACACCTTCCCTTTGTATAACCTACCCCCTTACCCAGAATCTCTCAAAGGTCTTTTTTCTGTTTCTTTTATAAACCTTTCCTTCATTGGATAAAATAAAAGGTCGGTGGCGACTCTGTAAACTTTTTCAAAAGTGACGCGAAAGCGTCCGATCGACAAAAAAGAGTCAGTTCACGTATCCCACCCACGGAGGGGTATGGCCCGAAAGGACGGTCCACACTTACCATTTTCAATGAATGTAGCGTTGTATTTGTATGGTATAGCCTTGTCAGACTCATACGGTACAGGACCTGGTAAGTAGATGACTAGTGGTGCAACTGCTGTCTTCCTGCTATCATACTTGACTTGCATAGGTTCAACTTGATTAATTTGAGGAGATACGGTAAAGACTTCATCATCTTCTCTGTTGGCAAGAACAGTAATGGTATTGTCATCCATCAGTTTTTGAATGTCGTTGCGAACACGCAAACATCCTTGTGAATTTCTTCGACAGATTTCGCATCTACTGTAAGCGTGGAAATCTGTTCCAAAGTAGGCAAGTCCATTTAAAGTTTTGTGGAACCTGACTACCGATCCTTCAAGGTCTTCAACTTTGTAGATTTTGTATTCTCCTGGACATCCTTGAACCATGTTGATGTCATGTTCAGTTCTGACTCGGATATGTTGAATCCATCCTAAGTCCATTTGTTCTTGTAATGCAGCTTGAACTACGGCACATCCTTGATTATTCTTTGGACAAATTTCACATGTGAAGTAGTTGTGAGGTGGTACATGACCGTACCCAGCTTGTTTAGCGTGCATCTTGACAAGATTTTCCCCTATCTGACGAATGTCGTAGATTTGAATGACGTTGGGGTGTTGATCTATCAGATTTACTGAAGCTTCTTTATGCTGCGGCAAAGGATTTGCTTGGACGTTTGGATTAGTATCTTTGAAGGATAGCATTCCGCTCTTCACTAATCGTTGGACGTCAATCTTGAAAGGGAAACAGTTCTCAATATTGTGACCTGGTGCCCCCTGATGATAGGGACAAGATTGGTCAGCCTTATACCATGGTGAGGAACTGTTTGTAGGATTTGGAGGACTCCTCGTCTGAATGAGTCCTTTTGCCAGTAATGTCGGAAACAATTCTGCATACGGCATTGGTACGGGGTCAAAGGCAGGATACCTTGGAGCCCGATTGTTGTAATTTGGAGGTCGAACCTGCTGCTGAGGTTGCTGCGACCTTTGTTGAGTTTGTTGTTGCGAAACCTGAGGTTGATAAGCTGGCGCTGAGTTAACAACCGGAGTTATTGTTGCAACTTGAGGTTGGAATTTCTTCTTGATTTTGTGCAAGACATTGCTGACATCTTGATCCTTTTTCTTCTGGAAAGAACTTCCATACTTCCTTGGACCAACAGAAGATTCTGGTTCTTTGTTCAAGCGTCCTTCTCGAACTGCTTCTTCTAAACGCACACCCATGTTTACCATCTCGGTAAAGTCACTTGGTGCACTTGCAACCATTCGTCCGTAGTAAAATGGACTTAAAGTTTTGAGATAGATTTTTGTCATTTCTTTCTCTTCAAGTGGTGGACAAATTTGAGCAGCAACTTCACGCCATCTCTGAGCGTATTCCTTGAAGCTTTCTCTATCCTTTTGAGTCATGGCCCGGAGTTGATCTCTGTCGGGAGCCATATCCAGATTGTACTTATACTGTTTGACAAAGGCCTCTCCGAGGTCTCGAAAAGTACGAATCTCTGAACTGTCCAAGTTCATGTACCATTTGAGTGCAGCACCAGTTAGGCTGTCTTGAAAATAATGAATGAGCAATTGTTGATTATCAGTCTGAGTTGACATTCTTCGAGCGTACATCACAAGATGACTTTGTGGGCATGAATTCCCTTTGTACTTCTCGAACTCTGGTACTTTGAATTTGTGAGGAATCTTAACATTTGGAACCAGACAGAGGTCTGCAGCATTCTTTCCAAATAGATCTTGTCCTCGGAGAGTCTTGAGTTCCTTCTGCATTTGCAGAAATTGTTCTTGGAACTCGTCCAATCTTTCATACACGCCAGCATCCTCACTTGGAGCGTGATGATATACTTGTCCACCCTGCGGGGGAAAAGTATGCATAATCGGTCGCGGAGAAGCCATGACAGCAGATCTTGGAATCTCAGCGTTCTGTTGTGTGAAACCCATTGCCGTTGCTCTTGGAACTTCAATTTCCAGAGGTTTGTAACCCTCCGGTGGACGCATATCCATGGTGACTTTTGGAACTTCAGAAGCTGGAGGTATGTACCCTTCTGGAATAAAGTTATACGGCATGCCCCAAGGTCGATCAGGCGGCATGGTATACTGAGGAATAGGAGTAGAAACAATCTCGGAAACCACAGTCCTTTGCGGTTCTTCTGGCGTTGGTCGATTCTGCGCAACTACCAGGGCTTCTACCATACTATTGAGCCTTTCAACAGTACCTTTGAGAGTATTAATCTCTTCCCTGAGTTCTTCATTCTCTTGCTCAAAGTCTTCCATTCTTTTCTTGCGACTTGAACGAGTGTTGTATGGATGAGACAGCTTGAAAGTCTTGGTTCACCTCCTTCTCCTCCTCTCTTTCTGGAGAAAGGAAAGTGTCTGTTAGATCCGCGACAATTCTCGTGTCAGTGCGTACGACTAAAGCGATGCATGATATGCAATTAAGTTATTATTTTTCAAGGAAACACCATAATTACGTTATGAAACATCAAACTTTTATTAATTAAGCGAAAACGCCGTTTTTACACACTTTGAAAATGGAAATACAGAGAAACTGAGAGAAAGGACTCTAAAACTTTGATGATGAGCCGACTTCACGTTCTAACATCTTCTTCTGTTTCTTGAGCTGAGCGTTCTCTGACGTGAGCTGATCGATGATCCAGGAAGCAGGAGGGATATGATGAGAAAGTGATGATTGTGTCACTTGTCGATCGAGTACTTCAAGTAACTCATCCTTCCTTCTTAGGATGTTTTGAATCTCAACATTTTCCGTGTTGACGATTCGATACTTGTTCCTCCAAGCATTCCTTTCTTGGCATACCTTGTTTAATGCCGCTTGTTATTTTTCAACATCGGTGGAGAAAAGGTAAATTGGATCCCTTAGGGGAATAAGTTCTTGATGTTGATATGGCATCCTGAGCTTGAATGCTCTGACGCGTACCCATTGAAGGTAAGGATCCAGGGAGATGCAAAGATGTTTTCCTAACAATCTTCTCCCTTTGCTGTGAACAAGACGCTAGGCTTGAACAATTTCCTTCTTCAGCATGTTGCCATGATCGTCGATGTTCTTGAAGAACAGACCCTCCAATTGGATATTACTTGGTATATTTTTCATAGGATAGCCGTATTGACGACGGGCTAAAGCTGGATTGTAACTGATTCCTCCCTTAGTTCCAATAAGGGGTACGTTGGGAAAACTTCCGCAACTGAAAATGACCTTGGTTTCGTCGTTGTCAGGACTACACCAATCAATGTCTGTATGAGTGAGAGACATGATTTTCTGTGACCAGTAAAGGCCATCCCTCATATTCCAGAAAGTGCTAGACTTTGGCAGGTGTGAAACGAACCATTCGTACAACAACGGTACGCAGCATGTGATTAATCCTCCTCGCTGCAGGTTTCTCGAATGCACAGAGTGATAAGCATCCGCAAGCAAGGTTGGAACTGGATTTCCAATTAAGAAGATCTTAATTGCATTGATGTCGACGAAATCGTTAATGTTATGAAACAAAAACAATCCGTAGATAAGCAAAGCCAAGACTTCCTCAAAAGCGCTCATATCTTGGATGCTGACGAAGTACCGAGTTTGATCAAACAGGAATTTGGAGGGCAATCCTTGAATTCCTCCTCTACTCACCATATGAGTTCTGATGTCGACTACGTTCAAAGGAGTAGTTGCAGCGATGATAATGTCGTCAGGGTTCTTTTCCAAACCGGAGTACGGATCTTGCGCGTACACGGGTATTCCGATCAGACAAGAGTACTCCTCCAACGTAGGCATGAGCTGATAATCTGGAAAGGTGAAGCAGTGATACGTTGGATCGTAAAACTGTACCAAGGTGGGAAGGATCCCATCCACCATGTTGGTATTGAGCAAAGGCAGAAGTTTTCCATACTTTTCCTTGAAAGCCTGGGGGTTGACCACCAGTTTTCCGAGCTTTCCCAGTTCCTCGACCTGGGGAATCTTGAAGGTGTATTTCCTAGCTCTCTTTCTTCCATAATCCATGGTATAGATCCTTAAGTCCTTTCTCCGTTTCTCTCTTTCTATGAAGTTCAAAACGTTCGTTATTTAGTTTCCTTGAAAAACGACTCGAAAAAGACTCTTTTTTTGTTTTTAGTTGTTTATTAATGAATGATGTATGAATGCATGAATGCACACACAAGAGTTTTAAACAAACATGGCGTTGAAGGGTATAGTGGTCATGAAGTCAAAACGCAAACCCCGCCCCAATGGTAAACTAAGGTTAAGGATTTTTGTACCTGTAGAACGGGTTCTAGGGGTCTCAGAGTTTTTGCTCAACCTTAAAGATACGTTGATTGGTATCTATAAGAGAGTTTCCTCTGAGTGTAGTATCTGCGTGACAATTACTTCCGTAATCACCGCTCTACGTCCTAAAAAAAGGCTTTAAGTGGGGTTAGTGTGTTTCTAGGTCCTCCTGGTACAAATCAGTCTCGGAATGCAGTGGCGCAGTTAATCACAACCAGCCAGGCAAATCCCAAGAGTAGACTTGGAAACCAAGATTAGAGGGTCTTCACCGGGAAGACATCCTCCACCCTATCTTATGTTGCACTCAAATCCGGGTATAGGATTTCTCACCACAAGGGGGAATCAAGCCCTTTCCCGATACAGAATAAACAAAATAAACAAATATATATATGCAACAAACACATGATATGACACAGAGGTTAGGCAGGACCTCTCTTGTTTGAGGGGGAATTTGGCATCCCTAATTCCTCATTGGGGCTGGACCAGCAACAGGTCAACCATTGGTTTGGATGAAAAACCAAGGTTTTTAACACTTATATCCCCAGCAGAGTCGCCATTTTTCTGTGGTGGTCGTTTTCTTTACCTCCCCGTTTCACTTGGGAGGACGGCACGCTAAACCCTTCACGCGAAATTTGGAAGGAGAATGCGCCCGTGGCGGGATGAATTTTGTTTCAGTTCTTCCTACGATATCACACGAACTTTCTTATTTGTCCTACGAGTAGGAAAGGGGAAAAAAGATCTCAACTAAACCCTAGGAGTTTGCTAAGTGTGGGGATTTCACCTAGACTAGAAATTCTGGAGTCCGGGAGGTCGGTTATACATAGGGAAGTGTTTAAACACCCTACATATCTGTAGTACTCTACAGGAACCTTCTCTGTGTCATTTGTGTTTGTGTTTATTGCTAATGATTGGGAAAGTTTCTCCTTTGTATTAGGAGAAGGAATTGAATTGATTTGAAAAGACAGACAGACAGACAAACTGACTATTTTTGGTATTTTATTAGCTCGCTGAGATTCCTTGTGAACCTCATGCCTACATATCCCTAGTGGAAGTCAGAGCTTAATGTAGTTCGGGGAACTAACTAGGGAAATTAATTATTTTTGGTGCCTTGCTTGAAGCTCAAGGTTGAAGCTTGGAATTAAATCTCTGTTTACAGTAAAGAGACATGAAATTATCTCTACAGAGAGGTATTTGTACTATTCTACCACAAACATTTAAAGGAGTGACAGAATAACTGGATTCATTTCATTCAAGAGGGGGACCTTACTTGTGTATGTGCAAGTATACCAGTCAAATGCCTCTTAAATGAAAGAAGGATGCTCATCCAAATTAGGGAAAGTTATCACATGTCTGGGTTTTACTGCCAGCTCATGCCTTTCAAAATCCTAAATGGGAGACTTGATTAAAATTGAAATGAAATGTTTGTTTGTTGGAATGTGGTAGAGTAGTAAAAATATCTTTCTATAGAGATAAGCTATGTCTATCTACTGTATAAAAGATTTGACTTTAGCTGGCTTGTATGAGGCCCAAGCTTGAGGCTTTTTGATTGATTAATTAATTATTGACTCTGGGAGATGACTCCATTGAGGATTAATTACAGGGTATTTTAGTGTTCTGTACAAAGCCCAGAATTGAGGCTGACTCTACTTAGGGAGACTCTATTTATGTGCCTTGTACAAAGCCCAAGGTTGTGGCTAACTGTTGAGGATAATTGAATTTTTAAGACTATGAATGACTCTATTTTGTGTGCCTTGTACAAAGCCCAAGGTTGTGGCTGACTGTTGCTAGGGAAAACATTATTTTCTGCCTTGTACAAAGCCCAAGGTTGTGGCGGACTCTTAAATGAATTAAGTATGGATGACTATATGGGGAAAGATCCTAAGTGTTAGGAATCTTTGACACATGAAAGATATGGTTTATCTGCCTTGTACAAAGCCCAAGGTTGTGGCTACTGAATGATGAAGAACTCACTGGGGAGACTCTATTATCTGCCTTGTACAATGCCCAAGGTTGAGGCAGACTCTTGACAGGGGAGTTTTATTGTTTGGGTGCCTTGTATGAAGCCCAAGGTTGAGGCTAACTGTTTTTGTTGGTTTTGACTCTACTGAGGAGATTTTATTAATTGAAAGACTGTTTTTCTTTGGAAGCTAACCCTTTCCAGGGATTTTGACTCAACTGGTGAATTTGTCTGTTAAAAGACTGACTTTATCATGTTTTTTGGAGGCTGACCCTTTCCAGGGGTTTTGACTCTTTTGGGGAAATTATCTCCTAAGAGAAATGACATTTTTATTAATTGACTTTGGAGGCTAACCCTTTCCAGGGGTTTTTATTAAAATGAAGGAATGTGTGGAAGCTAACCCTTTCCAGGGATTTTGACATTTTAGACAGATGTTGGAGGCTAACCCTTTCCAGGGGTTTTTATTAAAATGATTGATTTGGGTAGCACTCCATTAATTATTAAAGGATGAAAAGATTGGCAGAAAGATTATCTAGTGGAGACTTCTTGTTTAAAGCCCAAGATGAAGGCTGACTCAATGCTGAGGATGACCTAAACATGGATCCTAGACTCTACTAAGGAGGATTGATGAAAATAAGGGTGACAGAGACTGTCCATGTCTCTCATTCCAAAAGGTGTACTCAATGTAAAATTGAGACAAACTTGGCTTGTTTAAAGTCTGGTTTAAATTGGAAGAAACTCACCAGGGTAGGCTAAAAGGTGACTAAAGACCTGTTCCTATGTTTATAAGAAACCTGATGGGTCCTTGTATACAAGCTCAAGAGGAAGCTGGAAATGCTTTTAAGAAGCCTGTGGGTCCTTGTACAAAGCCCAAGAGGAGGCTAATCGAGGGTCCTTGTTATAGCACAAGAGAAAGCTATGTATAGTTTTGAACTTATTTTGGCTCTAAGCAAATGGGTAAGAGGTTTCACCGGGAATAATTCCTCTTTGGGTGGATGTGTCCTATTATTTGGATTCTAAGGTTTTTGCCAAGATGTTTCACCGGGAATAATTCATCTTGGGGGTTTGAACTACAGATCTCTAATTAGGAAAGAGCCTTCACCGGGAAGACATTCTCAATCCTAGGTCATATTCCTATAATATATATATATATATAGTTTAACTGTCCTAAGGTTTGTACTCAAACGCAGTTCTAAACTAATATATGCACAGTTTATATTTGACAGTAATTTAAATAAAGACTGTAAATTGAAAGCTTGTAAAGCCTAACCTGGATGGAGTGGAGGCCATTGAAGAAGTATGTACAGAGCCTCAACAGTATTTTTGTTGTTTTGTTGATAACAGTTGAATATATATGATAAACAGTTAATGGTTTTTGAAAACAGAAGAAGTGAAGATGGACAAAGGTCACATAGGTATCTGAAGAGTTTCACCGGGAATAATGCCCTTCAAATACCAGAAGAATGTTTTGAAAACAGAAAGAAGATTTTGAAAATACAGTTTTGAAAACAAGCTAAGAAGAGAAGGTTTTTGGGACTTACACTCTATTAGAGGCCCAGTACTTTACAGTACTGGTGTAAAAGCAATTTGAAAAGAATTTGTGATTTTTGAATGATTACTGTTGTGAAAACAGTTTTATGAGTTTTAGGCTTACCTCGAAGAATGAGAAATTGGATTTCTGAGTTTGAGGTATTACCTTGATACATGCTTGGAATAAATTGGGATCTCAACAAATGTTAAGCATCCACACCAGCAGAATAGAACGTCGGATAAGCTCACAGCTTACAACATTCTTTGATCATCCAGTAATTGTTTAAAGACTTCTACAGCAAATGGAAGACCAAACAAACAGACAAATCCAAAAGACAATAGAGAAATAATCTCTAAGTCTTGGATGAAGTGAGAAAATTCAAGTAATATGTGGAACAGTAATCAAATAAAATTTAAATGGTTAACTACACAAAATTATATGAAAATATTAAACTTAAAAAAAGAAATTAATCTAAGAAAATATGTCTTTTTGTAGTTTTTATGAAAGAAGAAAATAATTAGAAAACATAAATAAAATATGTATCTAATATATTTTTTGGTGTTTTAATAAGGATTAAAACTAAAACCTATATTAAAATAAAATACTAAATCTTTTTTATGAAAACGATTTTCTAAAGAAAATTAAAAGAGATAATTAACTTTAATAATTGGGCCATGGGTACTGAAAACCAGAATGGGGGTGTAGAGCCCATAAAAGAAAATCTGAACTTAAAAATAAAAAGGGTTGTGGATTGGACCGGGTCGGGTCAGTATGACCCGGATCCATCCCTCTTTAGTTCATCATTGGGTTGACATAACCCTAAGAAACAAAAGAAGAGAGGCAGCGCCTCCTTCCTCTCTCTCTCTCACGTTATTTTTTCTGAAAATCAACAACAGACTTTCAACTTCTCTCTTCCATGGAAATCGATGGAACAAAAGCAACAACTCTCCACCGCTGCTCTTCAGTTTCGATTTCCCTTTGCTCTCTCGTTGAAGAACAACAACAGGCTTACTCTCTCTGACTCATTCAGAACAACAACCACAAACTTTCTCTCGGATTCGCGGTTGGACAACAACGATTCTCGGTCTCTCTTGCTCAGTGGACGAACAACAAGTTTCAGTTTATGTGTTTGATGATAAACTCAAGGTTTTTTTTCCTTCAATTTCAATTTCATGGTATAATTTGGTTTTATGACATAGCAGAATTTTTATGTTCTATGTGTTTTTTCGGTTTTCAGATAGTGCACAAGAACAACAAAAAAAAACTAACAACAACAACTGACAGCAATTTAAAGGGGTGAGAGTATAGTTGGACTTACCTACAGCGAGGAGGATTTCGCCGGTTTTTATGTTGAGGTAAGTGCTTGCTTCTTCTGCATCTGAGAATTGTTGTTGTTGTGTAGCTATGAGCCGCGAATTTGCTGTTGTTGCAACTGTTGTTGTCGTTGAATGTTTGTGTTGAAGCAACTGTGAATCGCTTCTGTTGCTGGATTTTGTTTGTTGAATATGTTGCTGCTTTAATTCTGAACCAGTGTTGTTGTTATGCTTCAAATCCGTAAATTATTTGTTGCTCTGCTGAATTTGCAAACCTAGAACTCTTTTGAATTGTTGTTGTATTGATTGTTGTTGCAACCCCTGTTTGATGAAGACGATGCAACCTCCTCTTCTTGGACTTGTAGGAATTTTGGATGTTAGGGATGCTCGAAGGTTGAGCTTGTTGGAAGTTGAAGACTTGAAGATGAAGCTTCAAGTTTGTTGAAGGGTGCTAGTAAGTGAGGTATGAAACACTTACTTCTCTTCTCTTTTTTTTTTGTATCTTGTAGATGAAGTTCTTACTACTTCAACAAGACTTCTTTTATGTGAAAGAAGCTTTGAAGTGTGAGAACTTTTGTGTGTGTTCTCCGATTTTCCTTCCCTCCCTCATATTTTCTTGCCTCTCCTCTATTTATAGAGGAACAAATGAGGGACAATTTTGGTCATTTTTGCACCCAAGCTTAGTCATTAAGCTCACTTAGTTGTTAAGTTGTCATCATGACAAAGAATATTCTTTCCCAAAATAATCATTGCAAAATTTCTTGAGTGCTAAGTTTGCTTAATAGACAAGTTCCACAAATTTGTGCACATGGGAGAATATGCACATGGGATGGAAAGATCCTTTCATAACTTCTTGCAAGTTCCACGACATAGTGTTGTTTTTATGTCATAAAAATTGGTAACTTCTAAGTGTGTAGTTATGACATAAAATATCTTTCTTTGACTTTTTGACTTTTTTTGACTTTTTGACTTTAATTGGGCTTTTGGGCCCTCTTGAATTATTTTGTTGGACTTTTGCTAATTCTACCTCTTTTATGTTTCTTTTTTTCATGTCACATGAGGACTCTTGAAGAAAACATGAAGAAGGAGACTTGGATGAAGAATGGAAACTTGAAGATTGAAGAATTCAAGAAAGCATTGGATTTTCGCTTGTTGTAATTCCAATTCATTCCACCTTAGAATTGTATGAATTTGGACATTGTATTCTTGAGAATCAATGGAAATTTGAATGTTGTAACATCTTGAATTTTGAATGAAGTCCACCTTGTAATTCATTTGGAAATTGGAACTTTTTCATGTAAAGAACTCCATTTGTAAAAATGCTTGAATTTCCTTTTGGAACTCTTTGAATGAAATTGTATGAATCATGAATCTTGGATATTCTTGAATGAATTTGAATTTAGAAATTTAATTCCTTTTGAATAGAAAAATGATAAGAAATCCTTTGAATTTTAGGCCTTGAAACACGTTCTTCACCATTGTGGATTTTTGGAATGATATTGAATTAAAATCCATGGTCATGAACCATACTTGAAACAATTCTTTCAAAATGGACTAAAATTATTTCTTGCAATTTTGATGAAAATCCCGTGAATGACCAAATAACTCACATGAGCCAATCTTCTTCATTATGATGAATCCATAGGCCAAAAGTCACGAAATAAATTCCAAACAATCCTTTTGAATCACACAAATGACAATGGCGCCTTTAAATGAAATCCTCCGTGAACATGAATTATCTTGCAAAGAATGACTGAATAAATGCAGTCTCGATCATGGCTTCCAAACCGACCAAGAAACATTTTTGAATCTGACGTCAATGATGTGACATCTCAGGGGGGTCAAAAATTAGGGTATGACAGGAGGCATTATCTATATGGTTCAAGGTTTGAAGTGTTTAGCGATCACAAGAGTTTGAAGTATCTCTTTGATCAAAAAGAGCTAAATATGAGACAAAGAAGATGGTTAGAATTTCTCAAGGATTATGATTTTGAACTGAATTATCATCCGGGTAAAGCAAATGTCGTTGCCGATGCATTGAGTAGGAAGTCCTTGCATATGTCTATGCTTATGGTGAGAGAATTGGATCTAATTGAGCAATTCCGAGATTTGAGTTTAGTATGTGAAGACACTCCTACCAGTGTTAAATTGGGTATGCTGAAGCTGACTAGTGGTATTCTTGAGGAAATCCGAGAGGGTCAGAAGACTAATGTAGAGTTGGTTGATAAGTTGACTCTGATTAACCAAGATAAAGGAGGTGAATTCAGAATCGACGAGAATGGTATAATGAGGTTTGGCAATCGTGTTTGTATTCCTGATGTTGCCGAATTGAGAAGAAGCATTCTTGAGGAAGGACATCGTAGCGGATTGAGTATTCATCCGGGTGCTACCAAGATGTATCATGACTTAAAGAAGCTGTTTTGGTGGCCTGGAATGAAAAAGGAGATAGCTGAATTTGTCTATGCTTGTTTGACTTGCCAGAAGTCGAAGATTGAGCATCAAAAACCGTATGGAGCTATGCAACCGTTATTTATTCCGGAATGGAAGTGGGATAGTATATTTATGGATTTTGTTTCAGGTTTGCCGAGGACGGTGAAGAATTGTGAAGCTATTTGGGTTATTGTGGACATGTTGACAAAGTCTGCTCACTTTATACCAATGAGAATGGATTACCCGATGGAGAAGCTGGCTCAATTGTATATTGAGAAGATAGTAAGTTTACATGGTATTCCTTCGAGTATCGTGTCAGATAGAGATCCAAGGTTTACATCCAGATTCTGGGAAAGTTTACAGAAGCTTTGGGTACTAAGCTGAGATTGAGTTCTGCTTATCATCCGCAGACGGATGGACAGACGGAAAGAACTATTCAATCACTAGAAGATCTGTTGCGTGCTTGTGTGTTGGAAAGAGGTGGTGCTTGGGATAGTTATCTACCCTTGATTGAATTTACTTACAATAATAGTTTTCACTCGAGTATTAGTATGGCTCCGTTTGAAGCTTTGTATGGTCGGAGGTGTAGGACGCCTTTATGTTGGTATGAATCTGGCGAAAGTGTTGTGATTGGGCCGGAAATTGTCCAAGAGACAACAGAAAAGATTAAGATGATTAAGGAGAAGATGAAGACTTCTCAGAGTCGTCAGAAGAGTTATCATGATAAAAGAAGAAGGACACTTGAATTTCAAGAAGGAGATCATGTGTTTTTGAGGGTGACTCCTACGACTGGTGTTGGTAGAGCACTGAAATCAAGGAAGTTGACTCCGTGTTTCATTGGTCCGTTTCAGATTATGGAGAGGGTTGGGGAAGTGGCGTATCGTATTGCGTTGCCACCGACGCTTGCGAATCTGCATGATGTATTCCATGTGCCGCAGTTGAGGAAATACATTGCTGATCCATCTCATGTGATCCAAGTCGATGATGTACAGGTAAAGGATAATCTGACAGTTGAAACTTTGCCCATGAGGATTGAAGATCGGAAGGTGAAACAATTGCGTGGCAAGGAGATAGCGTTGGTCAGAGTAGCTTGGGGAGGACCAATGAGGGAATTGGAGAGCCAGGTGAGGGACTCCTACCCGGAACTCTTTGCCTAAGGTATGTTTTCGAGGACGAAAACTTTTCTAGTGGGGGAGAGTTGTAACACCCCATAAAATTCTTTATTTAATTTAATTAATTTTTGAATTAAATATTAGAATTATTTGAGTTAACTGAGAAAAATGGAAATAATGAGGCTAATGGGCCAGTGTCGCTTTTAGCAGAAGGGGGGTGTCAGTTGTGAAGCCCATTACTAATGAAAAGCTTATTTTCATAAAATAGAAAAAAAAAAAAGAATTGTGGGAAGAGAACCAAAAGGGAGAAGAAAGTCTGAACGTGAAAGAGCAGAGAAGCGAGGAAGTGCGACGCGAGGAAGAACGAAGAATCAACCTTCAGGTTAGGGGGGACTCTTCCGTTTATCTTCTATTATGGGATTATAGGTAGTATGATAGAATTTGGTCGTGTTATTCGTATCAATTGGGTTATGCTTAGGTTGTAGAAATGTTAGGTTTTGGGAGAACTGAATTATAATGATTGTATTGATCATGTATGGTGTTAATTGGATGGTTGAAGGTATTATAAATGTGTTATAATATGTGCTTGTTTGCTGTATGTAAAATCTGGTTGAAATGGAATTGGTTTGGTAGTGATTCGGTGAAAGAGGGGCAGAATCGCAGGCTGTTTTCTGTGATTCGGAGTTCTGGAAATCGCCAGTTCGCGCCGCAACCAGGGGTTGGCGCCGCGAACTGCTTGGCAGAAAACCAAGAAGTTTTGTTGTATTCAGTACGCGCCGCGAGCATATGGCTGCGCCGCGAAGGCGTACTTCTTTCTCGTTTCGCGCCGTGAACGCATGTTTGCGCCGCGAAGTGCTTGGCAGAATGTTGGGGATTTTTGACTCGCTCAGTTCGCGCCGCGAACTAAGGTTGGCGCCGCGTGCTGTTGGTGACAGGCCATTTTGAAAAGTTTAAAAATGTGTAAATTATAAACCGTACACCGGATTTTAGAGCCGCTTCGAGTATAGTGAAGCTAATCAAAAAATTTATATAATAAAAGGGTGTTTTGAGTTGTGACTCGATTTTATTTGATTGTGTGTGGCTATTTATCATGGTAATTGATGATTATGACATTGGTCGATTTATGTGGGTGATGAGCATGTTATGGTTGATGCATGCATTCATAATCATTATGTGGCTGGTCCTTGACGATGGTGGATCAGTGGTAGCTAATTCCCATTGTGTGGAATTAGTGAGTGGGTGTTACCGTATCCTTGACGATGGTGGATCGGTGAGTTGGGTTATCCCAGATTTTGGTACCACATGCATGTAGTTGCATTGCATTAGGCTGTTTGTGCTATTATAACATGAATGGAAGATTGTCCAATGTTATAATATGTGTTGATTGGTTGTTTGCTTACTGATTGTAGGGTTTGAATCTGATCGTAACTGTAATTGGGTGAATGGCATGTGAAATGATATCTTATTATCTATACCTTATAACATTAGTTAAATGTGAATGAGACTCACCCTTACTGTTGTTATTTTTCAGATTGAGGAGTAGCTCTTGTACTTGGTGAGGATTAGCTCGTCAAGTAGTTCGTTAGAGTCAGTTGGGTCCGTGTCATGCTCTGGTCGTGTAACACTGGGGGCGTTGTTTAGGGTTATTTATGGAACTCTTTTTATTTCAGTATTTTATTTATGGTGGTGTTTAAAGTCTATGACTTTGGATGTTGCATTGTTCAGATGTCAAATATAATTCCGATGTGTTAACATGACGATCTGAATGATATTTGGGTTTAACGTTCCTTGTTATGGCATGACATGAGTATTATTTTAATTATATGGAAGTTGTAATGCCATTTTCATGTTTTACTCTGATTATTGTTTAATATTTATGTGGGGTATTAGAAGGGTGTTACACACTTACGCTATTCTTTTCTCCCTTTCCATCTGCTTCTTCTTCTTCATTCTAATGTCTCACTCTTTTATTCCATGGAAATCAATTACACACCAACCAAACCAAATCTCTTTTTTCTCGTATTTCAGAAAGAAAAACAAAATCAAAGGCTTTCATTTTGGAAATTTCTTTACCCACATCCTAACCTTCTTGGTCACCTCTGGTGAATTTACTAGAATACCCTTTGTTTTGGAAGTTCATTTCCGAAAACGTACTTTTTTTGAAAAAAAAGGTGTTTTCGGAAATGTATCTTCGAAAAGGTGGTTTTTTTAATATAAAATATTGATTTCGGAGATGCATCTCCGAAATAAAGTTGTTTTTCAGAAAATTGGTGTATTCGGAAGTTCATCTCCGAATTCACCCCCTTGGAGGAATTCGAAAATGTACTTCCAAAATAAGGTCTGGACAGAAGAAAAATAACAACCAAGAACGATTCGCTTTATTTAATCGGATAAAGATTACATCGATCACATTACATAAGATTAAAGTTACATATTGTTAAACATGGGTAGGTGGGGATGAGTCAACATTTTGATAACGTCGTCCGCCGATCTTTGAAGTTTCGCGTCCAACTCGATCGGGCCCTTCGAAGAAAATCGGTCGAACGTTGTCCATAAAACCGCTAAATCTTCGTCGTTCTTGATCTCAAAAGGTGTGAACTTAATGTCTCCCTCGTCGTTAAGCGATGGCGAGCGGTACTCGAGCTTGACAACCTTTCGATTCTCGGGATAGTGCAAAAGCGTGTTGAGCGACGTTATCAACTCCGCAAATGGCGTGTCGCGCGAGAAGCGAAATTGGAACGGCATCGGGTAACCGATGGTGAAGTAGACGAATGCTAGGTGGGGGTAGGTTTATGTCATTTTTGTTTTGTGGTGTGAAGAGGATGAAGAAGAGTGTGTTGTATTTATAGACTTATTGGAGCAATGATGGCCCAACAAACCTTATCCTGCTTCAGTGGACTTTTCGGAAATGAACTTCCGAAAATTGGAGGCTGACTAGCATATTTCAGAAGTTCATTTTCGAATTATGCAGAAAACAGAACTAAATTTTGCATTTTGTTGATTGCTTAGTGTTTTGTGTAAAAAATACAAAAGGAATTCAAAATACACATAAATTAGCCAATGATGACATAAAACATACTTATATTATATATGTAGTGAATCGGTCCGATTTTACATGATAATCAACAATACATACAAAAATGGTGATTACAAACAAAAAACGATCCGGAACAAACTAAAATTCACCGAACCAATCGGTGGATCCTAAGTCCAAAATAGGTATGTTCTTAGACCGCTCTCTATTTTGCTCGCGCTCTTGGCTCATCATTTCTTCAAACTCCGCCATTCTTGAAACGAAAGGATCCGGCCAAGTCTCCGCCTTATTTGAATGATGCGTCGTCCATTGACAAGAAGTAGCCGGTATAGGACACCCCGATTTCAAAAACACTTGGACGAAGTGCCGCGATCGTAGATACCCGATGCATATGATCCGGCTCGACGCGTCCAATGGCTGTTGACTATGAAGTGGAAAGAAAGTCTCACTTAGTCCAAACCTCGTCAAATCGACACATACCATATCATATGCACTTGCTATTAGATGACCCATATCGGGGAATGACATCCACTTTGAAACCGGAGCGATACCGGTAAGTGATGGAACAAGTGAATCATGAATTTTCGCAAACTTTTCTTGATTTTCATATAGTCGCCCGTAGATGTCCCGATACGAAGTCAACTCCGCAATCAAGGTTGTCAAACTCGCGAGTCTACTCAGACTCGTAAAGAGTTCATAGACTTGTAGCAACCTGCCCTAAAAATAGACTTTTAGAGTCGCCACCTTTTCTGAAGGGCGAATAAGAAACCCTACGCAGTATAGAGATCGGGGTAAGATTATTATAATCAGGTCGAGGGAAGGTATTAGGCACCCTCAACCCTTTCCTAAGGTTTGTTCTAAGGTAAAGGTTTACGGCAAAATCATAAAGAAAGGTGACAGAAAGTAATAAGGTTAAAGGCTAAATATATTGAAACATGATTAGAGTTTGGAAGAGGGGGACTCGCCTTGGTTATCCAAGTGTCTACGTATCTCCTTAGGGAGAATCATAGTCAACGTAGTTCGGGCTGAGGGTTGTACGCCTTTGAATTTGATATGATAGTTTGAAGGCCTTTTGACTGGCCTGTCGTAGTTTGAATTTGATTTGAAGGGCATTTTGATTTTCCTGATGGAAAAGGATGAAAATCCGTAGTGTCGTGGTTTAGTGTGATTTAGATGTTTTGGGCGTACAACCCTGATTTGAATATGTTACCATTAGTTGCAATAATCAATAGGTTTGATTACCATGACTAACGGATCAAAGGGAGGAATAATCGATAGATTCGATTATCACGGATAGAAAATGTGCGTATTTTAATTATTAATTTGATCGTTACCCCTCATAATCGATGGATTCGATTACAAATGATAATGAATTTTTATAGAGGAGAAATGCTAATCATCGTAACCAATGTATTTGGTTAAAACCATTTAGCAAAATAAATATTGTTTTAATTTATAGGATTTGACTAATTAAATTAATCGATTATTAACCATTACGACTAATAGATTTAGTCGGAACGAATAATAAATTAAATCCTAATATCTTTGGCCAAATGGCCAATGGGATTGGACGAACCCTAATGCGCTCACAAACCTATCTCTAGGGTTTTTATGAGTTACCTATCTCTAGGGTTTTTATGAGTTTTCGTAATTGAAATTAATTAATTAAATCAGAATAATCGGGAAGATAATTTTAACTTAATCATCTTTCTAATTATGTATTCTAACCCTAATTTAAATAAATTAATTAAACTAAATACAATTTACTATCATTTGATTTAAATAACTAAATAATAATAAAATAAAAGTTAAGAGAACCTGACTCCAATCTGGTGTTGTTGCCTTTGAATGCCCATGGTGAGCCTTGCAATCCTGGTACGTTAGATTGGAATCATAGGAGATCATGTGGTCTTGATGGTAGGATGCACCATAGCCTCCTTCAGGTAGCGCGCATATGATCAGGGTGGTACAAGTATATAAAATTATATGGTGGTTGTAGGGGTTCGAACCCCCAACCATGAGATTGTAAGCAAAACCCCACAACCAATCCTGCTGCGCGCGTTATTTGATGTTAATTCAATAATGAAACAATAAAATGATAAATTGTAATTTAATGGAAAAAGTAAAAGAAGTCAAGAGTGGGCCCCGGTGTCATGCGCTTGAGCCAATGAACGAAGGGGAGAGAGACATTGGCTGTTGACTAGCCATTCACGCATCTCCACGCGTGGTCAGAGTGTCAACGACACTGTTTATCATCTCCATAAATTCTCACCCAGAATTTGCTACGAATCACCTGCGGAATTGCTACGAAACTAGATCACGATTTCGTGGCTATCTGAAACTAAAAAAAAAAACTGCAAAACTCAAAGTGAATACGGATTATAATCGCCCAGATCAGCTAAACGAAGGGTTGCGAGTTCCATGGTATCAATATCATGGCCTAAAACGGCTTGGAGCATGCAACCCGAAGCTCCTCCATACTTGAGCCCTAACAATGGTGGCTCGAGTTCTACACGTTAGAACTTCGATCTAATGAACCAATCCTTCATGAAATCGTCCTAGAAGCTCAAAGAGATGGTTAGATTAAGTTAATGCATAACAACATGTATAAAACGAAAGGTAAGCATGAAAGAACACCAAGGACACGATACACCTTCTTTGAGACACATGAGACCGAATTCAAGGCCTATTCTCACCCCACACTACCTTTGGAATCAATTGGAACGGCCCTTGGCTCTTGAATACTGCTGGAACTTCAAATACGACCCTTCACTTTTCTTGAGTTTTATTTTGGAGATTTGGAGAGGAATTCTTGAGGCAGCCTTTCGTCCCCTATTAGGTTGTGTGTCTTGGAATATATATAGAGAGAAAATTAGGGTTGAAACCTTGAACAAAGATCTTATCTTTGATGGGAGAAAATTTGTAAAATATTTGATTGATTTTTGCATAGAATGTTACTATATTTGGCCAATCCTATTTTATGCACATTTTCTTTTTAATCTCAACCATTGGATTGGATTTGATCAAGGGAACAATTTGGCGTATCAATCATATAATTATTTTATGGTTTTTATTTGATTTTATTTGAATTTTAAATAATAAAAATCAAATATAAATAAAATAAATATCATAATAATAATAATATAAATTAACCATTGGGCCACTTTTGTACTCAAGATCACGTGGTTAAAACAAATGTTAAGGCCCATTACTTAAAAGTACAAAATTCTTCACTTAGGTTTTCATGCATTTTCTCAAAATCGATCGACTTGTACAAGCCATAATTCCTCCAATTCTTATCATATGGAGGTGTTCTAGGGCTTTTTGGAAAGCTCAAAGAATCCTCTAAATGACCCTCTTGGTTTCATCTTAATTGAAGCTTCCATGCTCAATTTATGAGCTTTGACACAAAAGGTATATTTCATTGACTTTTTGGAGGACCTATAATGTATTGCGCCATATCTCTTGAATGAAGCATTTCTAGCCTTGGCTTGTGAGAGACAAAGTTGTAGAGAATCAAATTTCCTTCAAAATAGGCTTTGGTTGGGAAATTTTTGATAATCCATGTGAAAGTTATGGTCAGTCAAAGTTGCGTTGACTTTCTCCTAAAGAAACCCTAATTTGAACCTTTTGCATTTGTTCATTTCTGAGTTTCTGTTGATGGATCATGATCAACCTTTGATCAAATGATGTATATAATCCCACATACTTGATGTTGACCAAAAATCTTGAAGTTTGACTGTATTTTGACTATAGTTGACTTTTAGGTCAACACAGTCGATTACTGGTCATCTGAGCCATTGAAGATGAATAGAGGAGGGCACATTTTGGGGTATGACAAGACTCAACTCGCAGACTCGACTCGCAAACTCGTACGAGTCTATGGAAAATTAAAAATGACTTTCAAAAACCTGTAAGTGACACATATATGATACACTCCTAAACTTTTACACTTGTAAATATCTCATATATTACACAAATATTATAATACAACACCATTAAATTTAAAATTTAAATTTCATACTCTATAACAATTTTCTTAGCAAAAAACTCAAAAATAAAACAAACAAAATAGAAGAGTATGTAGTTAAAGACTTAAAGTACTAATATCTTCTTAATTGGCTACTACACAAAGCAAAAAAACATAAAACATATATCCTAATGGTTTCAATCATCAAAACATTGTTAACAAGAACATTAGTAATAACATCAACTTACATAACATCAGCTTACATAACATTGTTAACAAGAACAACATCTTGCTCAATAATAACTACAGTTTGCACATATTCTTCATCAAGATCTTCAGTTATCCATTCATCATGTGAATAAATATATTAAAATGAAAGAACAACACTATTTACATTTCCTTTTTTACTTTTCAACTTCAAATTGCATATGGCATAAACCAAATTATTTATCTTTTTCATGCAACATATTTCTTCTCTTTGAATGAACTTGCATAATGAATATTAATTCAACTCAATGTTTCTAAAATAACAAAAATCAAGTCTATTAAGAAACAAATAATAATTCAATACCATTTCAGAGAAACTCCATTTTTGTTCACAACCAGAGGAACTACAAGTTAAGCTTTGGACAAGAATTGAAAACCTCTTTAATTCTGGAGTCATATCTCCAAAGAAATCTCGTAGAAAAGAAAGATACTTTCTAGTTCTTATACAAGCAAAACAAAATAAGGGTTTTTTAAAAAATAAAATAAAATCTTTTGGGGTATTTGGACCTTTATTGGTTCAAAAAAACGAAATAAAATAAAAAAATCGTATAGACTCGTAAACTCATGATAGACTCGCGAGTCTATACGAGTTTGTATGAGTCTACTTGAGTCTACCGGAGTCTATTAAAAAATGATTCTATGTGCGAGTCTACTCGTTTATGCTTTCTAGACTCGTAAACTCGTACGAGTTTACGAGTCTACCCGCGAGTTTGACAACCATGTCCGCAATAAGTTCCCGTCGGACTAAAGTGTGATTATTTTCCCCTTTACCGAGCAAACCCGCAACGGCCCGATATCCACAATTGTCGCCGCTTCCAACATCAACGATGTTATCGATATATTTGTGCATAAAAAGTGGCATCTCATCAATGTAGACAATGCATCTCCGAAAACACCACTTTTTTGGTATTTTCGGAGATGCATTTCCGAAGTAAAAAAAAACCAAAAAAAAAAAACTTCGGAGATGTATCTCCGAAGCAGGGGTAATTTTGGGATTTCGCTGGAGTGACCCCATAGAGAGGTGGATAAAGAAATTTTCTTCATTTTTCAATCTAAACTCACAAATAAATTTCTCACTCCCTACAAAATAACCCTTATATTGATTAGTAACAACATGAAGAACGAGGGAATCTGGTATTCAATAAAAATTGAAGCACATAGACATGACATAGTGGAATAATAAGATAAATTGTTAGATTTGTATATTTCTCATGTTATTCGAGGCTTTGTTGTAAATTTTGTCACTCTACGATGCTCTATACATCTTGGGCTGACCGAAATAAAAATTATTTAAGCAATCAATTAATTAGGGAAATTTATTTTGAAACATAAGCCTTTGTTTTTTTAATTAATTTGTATATTTTATAAAAGCATAATCATGCGTTTCGCAAAGAAGAAATTGTGCCATCAAGTGAATACATTGCAACTTAAATGATGAATGCTAAGAAAATAAAAAGGAAGAAACATATTGTGTTGTTTCGTTTCAAATTTTTTTATCATTCATCATTTCTTAGGAAAAAAATTTAAATAACAATGTTTAAAAAAAATCACTAAAAAAATAAGTTTTTCAAAAAATTTATCAAAATGTCTAGGTTTTGCAGGACCCCTAGTATATGCGCCAATTGATTTGGCACATACTCCAGAAGATCCTGCAAAACTTAGACACGTTGGTAAATTTTCTGAAAAACTTATTTTTTTGGTAATCTTTTTTTAAACCTTGTTATTTAAATTTCTTTTTTCTTTTTTAGGTTGCAATATCTTTTCTTGGAGATGCAATTTCTTATTTGTTGAACAAATAATTATTTTTATGAAAAACTTATTTTAATCAAAATAACAAATACTTATGATTCAAAGGAAATTTTATTTAGCCTAAATTCGATAGAACACATTAGTGACAATAGATACATTAGATTTCTCCTCGAGTAAAAGTTCCAACCGAAAAAGAAATCATCCCCTTACACGTATGCCCTCGAATAACCGTCCCAATTAAAGAAAAAAGTGAGACACTATATTTTACCTCGGGTGGAACTCCTAACCGAAGGAAAAAGTCTAACGCGCGATCTTGAAAATGCTATATATTGTTGGGAATAAAACCCATGAAAAAGTCACTTTTCAATTCGGTTACAGTAGAAAAAAGTTGCGTAATTTCCATTGCACCATCCAACATATGCCAAAAGTCTTATTTCAATTGAAGTAAAGTTCATTTTTGTAGTACTGCAGAAGGTTGAGTGGTATTTTTCTTCATTGTAAATAAGGTTTAATGTATTCATTTAAAACAACAAAGTTAAATAGAATAAGAAAATATACAAAAATTATTTTGTTATTTATTATTTGTTTCTAAATAATAAAGATATTTATTTAGTCAAATTTAATTTATCATAACAAAGTGGATTTTTTTTTAATTTTTAAGAGTGAATTAATGCAACATCACTGGCATAATTCAATTATATGTATTTAGGTGAATCAAATTTATCTGAAGGTTCAGAGAAAATATTTTTGAGAAAATTATAAAAGAACCATCATTATAGTTGCAAATGCTTGGAATTATTTTTTAACTTTATTTTTACTATTACATACAATCACATCTCCCTGCTAGACACCTTGGAGTTTTAGGATGCTTGCAATCAGTCACTGCTTTACGACATTCTCTATTAGTCACGCATTTGATAACTCCTGTCATGATGTCAAATAAAAAAATTAATAAAATAAGAAATGCAACATTATTTTTTTAAATTAAAAATAGATTTTGAAAATAAATTGGAGAATGGAACTTACCATTGGTTACAACATTACCATGGGATACAATGATGAATATGAAAAGAAAATTTATTATGAAATAAATAAACTTATGTTCTCTCATTTGCATGTTGAATTATATATTTGTATAATTATTTTATAGTATGAAAAATTACATTTTTTGTATTAGAATTATTGGTTAATGTCTCTTGATGGTTGTTAGAATTCATTCTAATATTTCAATAATATTATTTTAGTTCCTCTCTCTTTCTTTCTTATAATTAAAGTTTTGGTGTCTAAATTTTTACACACAGAAATTATTTGTCCACTTTTAAAATCATGTAATTTCACTAAATGTGCACCAAAGTCCAAAGGTTAGGCTTGAGGTTTTTCTTACATGAGAATATAAATATTTGTCATTAGATTGTGACACTATCAAAATTTCAAAGGATTCTCAATGTCGTGACAAGGAAGCATAAGTTGAAAAAGTTAAGCAATGTGGCAAAAAAAATGAAATCTATTATTATATTATATAATATTTATACAGAATCATAATGTTTATGCAACCTAATCTAATTCACTCGACATCATTAGAAATCATATGTATTATATTTTACTATTCTCTTCTTTATATTTTTTCTAACAATTTTAAAATCTATTCAATTCTTTCTAACAATTTTAAAATCTATTCAATTCTTCCACTTGATTGTAATATTTAGTAACTCCTACTTATTTTATAACTTAAAGAGATTGTGAACTTGATTGTCTCATTAAGCATAATTTTTCATGTGTACTTTAATTTTATTATATTGCTCTCTTTTCTTCTTTATATTAAAGAATTATTTAGATATTAGATATAATCCAAGTTGTGTAATCCAAGTTCAAGTTTAATTAGGGTTTGTTAGCCTACTAGTGTACAAGTTAGTTGTATAAAAATAGACATAGTTTGAAACTCAATATATAAAATTTAATACAATAATATCAATCCTTATTTTCCTTAATATCTCTACTAATACCCCCTTAATAAAAGTGCCTCACGCACTAACAAATTGGTATCTAGAACTTCTAGTTCGTGTTATTAACGTGTTTTCAAGAACTTCACATTAGTGGTTGTGTTTCTAGGGAACGTTGTAACACCCCAATTCTACCCGCGGAATTTAAATAAAATCAGAGTATAAAAATTCACAAAAATAAGCAATTGAGGTATCACATATTCATTCTTAATGACAAATCACCTCGTCGCATAAGCGGATACATAGCATTCACCAATTACGGAAGAACCGACAACATCAAAATAATAGACTTTAACATAAATCAACTCCCATAGAAGTGCAACGGAAACTCAACAATCAGTTCAAGGATTCATAGCATCTTAATTCAACAATTAACACAATTAAAGTGGCAATCTCAAATAAACAACTCAAGTATTTGCCAAAACATAATAAATCAATAGCAAGTAAATTAACGCGTTCGTCCCCCCGAGTGCTACGTATCAGAGCGACAACGACTCAAGACCAACTCGGCTAACCTCCTCTCAATGCGAATCACCTGCACGTTACCAATATAAAGGCAACGGCGAAACAATGAAAGGGTGAGATATCAATTCATATAATCGAGCGCATGATAAATTATATATTAGAAATTAGACATATTCGGTTAATCGCGTTCACAAGTATTAATATAGTCATTCTATCATTAAGTCACAAAGTCACATCTTCACATAATCTCATAATTTAATAAGTCATAAAAATACAAATCACGACAAAGTCACAAACGTCACGCTATGAATCACATAGAAATATATGGGACATGACTCATGTATATGCATGTGGTACCAATCGGAGCTTCAGCTCCCGTCACCAATTGCCCAATTCAGAGGCACAAGGCATAAGCCTTCGTCACTAATTTGCCAATCCAGGCCGTCACAATAAATATGCAAATGCATGCGACTCGATGAACCGAACATCACACAACACCGTCATCATCATTTACTTCACAAAAATATTCGTCACAAGGCACACACCCATATCACAATTATTACCGATTATTAAAGGTAATACACTTCACACATAATACAACAACTCCATATAACAACGGAACAATTCCGACAATTCATCAAATCAACGGACGATACCATTAGCAAAAGAATCACAAAGATATTCACAACAATCACATTCACGGTCAAATTCACAAGATACCGAAATTTACCGCTAAACCGAATAGTTAATCTAAGTTCAAGTTTATTCCAATTAAATAGGCTAAAAAAATATTTAATTCAACTATTAATTTAATCGACCGATTAATATCACAATTTCGACAAAATAACACCACCACATTAATGTACTAATTAAACCTAGCTACCATGTCAATTTTCATCAAATTCCGGACAATTAATTATACCGCTTAATTTGACTATTCCGAATCAAACGGGACTGTTTTATATTATATAAGCATTATTGTTCCTATCTTCTATTCTTCAAAGATATTTATTTGTCATGAGTACATTAGCAGCTACCATTTTCTTTTGTTTATTCTCACATTCACATAGAAAATATAGTCTAATTATTCTGATTGGTCAAAATCTATTGACCGTTAATTCCTAATCTATAGCAGTAGCATTCCATACATGTATATATTGGCTATATAACTTTCATATTAGAAGATATAATAACAGCTTTTATATTTTTCCAATGATAGTGTAAACATTAATATTTATCTCCAAACTAACAACCAATGCTATGTTATTCTAAAAGAAAATAAAGTTTGTGAGTTACTATACTAGATACAGTGCCTTATACCCTTATCACCACACGAGTTTCATGGTAATACAACAAAGAAAAAGAAAATGAACAAGCTACAGCTAGGTGGGTGCCGCCCGTCACAGTGATTTTTATCATCAGTCAGGTTACATTATTACAGATTCAATTTCCAGAAACAGATTCAACACAATAAATTAATAACCTAAATCTCTAATCCCCAACATATAATTTCTCATGAACCCCATTATAGGAAGAAAAACCCCACCCTTACCTTGGATTGAGTGCAGCTCTAATGGATTCTTGGAGAAATTTGGAGAAAATAGCTCTTGAATGGAATCCCTCTTTGGCCTCCTCCTTCCCTCTAAAACCCTAGTTTTCTTTCTTTCTCCCAAATGACTTTCTCTCTATATTTCTTTTCTGGTTTGCTCTACTCTATCTCTCACTCTAACTACACAAAACCTATTATTTCTATAATATTGGGCTTAATAAATAGCACCCCCTTCACCAATCTTTACTAAATCAAAAATAGGCCCAATAAACTCATTAACTCGAAATAAATTAAAATACTATTTCTAACACTATTCTACTATTATTCCATAAAAAAAAATAATATCTAATTATTTAATATACCAGTTAATACTCAATAACTCATATTTACGGTCTAATCTCAATTACTCAGAAAATTCCCAAAACGCTACATATTAGCTTATTAATATTTCTAATACTAAAAATATCAAAATTTTAGATTAAATGTCGATCCGCTATCCCGGACTAATATCGACTAAATCGCTTCAAAACGCAAAAATTCAATAAACATCGCAAACGTCTAAATTAAGCGAATAAATAAATTTCCGGGCGTTACAAACGTGAATCAATCGCTGCAAAGATGTATGATACTAACAAAATTCTGAATTCTCTTCCAATTCTTGATGACAAAAATTAAAATCGATGGAGCAAGCAGATGAAGTCCTTGTTCGATTTTGATGAAACCCTAGAAGTGGTTGAAAACTACGTTCTTGAGCTTGCTCAAAATGCACCCGGCGTGCATAAAACTGCACACAAAGAGGCGGAGAAGAAAGATTGAAAAGTTTCATATTGCATTCAATCGGCGATAGATTCGGCGACTTTCGATAAGATCTCTCATGTTGAATTCGCGAAGGAGGCATGAGATATTCTTGTCAAGTACTATGAAGGAGGTGATAAAGTCAAAATTGTCAAATTGAAAAGTTTGCAACGACAATATGAATTGCTGCATATGGGAGAAGATGAAAAGATTGCAGGATATGTGTCGAAGGTGCAGAATCTTGTCCATCTCATGAAGGGTTGTGGTGAAACTCTAACTGATAAGATGATAATTAAGAAGATAATGTGTCGAGGTTTTGCCATTTCAATTTTAGGTCACTCAATCAAATGATTACTCAAGAGATGATAAATGGTATAGCAAGGTTTGCGATGCCTAACAAACTCTGTGAAGGTTGTTTAGTCGAAAAGAAATCCAGAAATTCTTTTGTTTTGACTATGCCAATGAGATCCTCCTACATAATTGAAGTTGTACATTCAGATGTATGTGTCCCTT
Source organism: Vicia villosa (assembly GCF_029867415.1). Classification (NCBI taxonomy): domain Eukaryota; kingdom Viridiplantae; phylum Streptophyta; class Magnoliopsida; order Fabales; family Fabaceae; genus Vicia; species Vicia villosa. The sequence goes on along the minus strand of NC_081183.1, from coordinate 20,720,735 downwards.
TCGAGGAGCATACCATTGGTGGAAATAGGTATTTCATCTCATTGTTCGATGATTACAGACGAAAGCTCTGGATCTATGCGATCAAGCGAAAGGATAAAGTATTTGAAATCTTTAAGAGACTCTAAAAGCTTTTCAAAAACCAGATTGAGAAGTAGATCAAAGTTAGGTGAACGGATGGAGGTAGAGAATACACTTCCAAGATAGTTGAAGAGTTTTGTGCATAACATGGTGTCGATCACGAGGTAACGACTCCTTATACACCTCAACATAATGGAATTGCATAAAGAAGAAACAGGACCATATTGGATATGGCGAGATACATGTTGAAGCAAAAGAATTTGCCGAAATCCTTACAGGGTGAAGCTGTTTCCACTGTTGTTTATATTCTGAATATGTGCCCTACCAAAAAATTGAAGAAAATGGTTCACAAAGAAGTCTGAAGTGGAAAACAAACACCAGCGAGTCATCTGAATGTGTTTGGAATTTATTTATTACAAGCATGTTCCTGATGTGAGAAGAAGGATACTTGATGACAAGAGTGAACATAAAATTCTGGTAGGATATCATAAAACTAGTGCATACAGGCTGTTCAATCTAATTAATGAGAAGATTGTGATGACTCGAGATATTGTGATTGATGAAAATTCTACTTGGGATTTGAATTTTGGTGGTGCAATAAATAAGTCATTGATGAGCCATGGCTTTGACGAAGAAACCGGTGAAATTGAAGTCGAAGAAATTATAGATATTCCTGTTAAAGTCAACATAGTTGCTGAAATTCTCGACACTGTCGAAGTCGAAAAGGGTGTGGCTGGAACAACCAAATACCTCAAAGAACTAGAGTTCGTCTAATAAGACTTCAAGACTATGAAGTGACTAGTGATGACGAAGTCACACCTGACGGAAATATAGTTTATTTTTCCTTACTTGCAAGTGTTGAACATATAAACTATAGTGAGGCTTTAAAGAATAAAAAATTGAAGACTTCTATGGTCGAAGATTTAGAGGCAATCAAAAGAAACAACACATGTGAATGAATCAATGAAATGGGTGCTCAAGTTGAAGCACAATGCTAATGAATCAATGAAAGACATAAGGAAAGATTGGTAGCTCGAGGACTTCCTCAGATGGAGGGACTCTACTACTCTAAAGTATTTGCACATTTTGCAAGATTGGAGACTGTCAGATTTGATTTTGCCTTGGCATGCAAGCAAGGTTAGTCGACATTTCACTTAGATGTGAAGTTAGCATTTATGAATGGTCTTTTAGATGAAGAGGTATATGTCACACAACCTCATAGGTTTGTGATTCAGGAGGGATTTTGTGAATTCTTGCATCCTTATTCCTTCTTCGTTGAAGAGTAGGATTCTACTCATCATATTCCGTTTGATCTCCGTCCGGATGCGAGAATTTGAAATCATTCTCAAAATGGAGATTTGTCTGCCAAAGATTGTTTTGAATTCAAAAGGGCAAAAGGTAATCGTAAAAGTTGGTGGCGTTGGATAAGGTAAAAAATAATTCCTCCCTTGAATTCGTGTTTTATGTGGAAGTTGCTTACTAACAAGATGTCCACAGATGATCAATTGAAGCAACATAGTTTTTCTTTACCATCTCGTTGTGATATTTGTCGAGTAGCGAAAGAAGTGGTTCAACATCTTTTTTTGAGTGCAGTGTTGCTGCCCAAATTTAGCACTAGTTTAAAAACCAGCTGAACAGGGATAGGCCTGTCATTGGATGGGATGACAGGACAGCGTCAGGCTGTGATTGGTCACCATTTTCATGTAATTTGCACCACGCATTCGGTCCACATCTATCAATCCAGTAACACTTTGGTGTGAGTTTCGTGGAAAAATGTTTAAGTTCTTGCATTTTATTTGATAGTTCATTTCATTGTTGGTTTTAATTATTTATTTAAGTTTTAGATGTTTTTATGCCGTTTGGTTAGTTGTGTACAAGTTTCAAGTTTGAACAAGGCATCTTGAGTGTCAAAGCAACAAGGAAGAAGGAGGAGCAAGAGAAAGATGAAAAATCACAAGTCTGGGGTCAAACACGGCCGGTCGTGCTTTAGCACACGACCCGTGTTAGAACTCAGAGCAATCTCCATATAATATCCAGGGAGCCAACACGGCCGCCCGTGTGCCTGAGCACGGCCCGTGTTGGTAGACAGCATTCTTCCATAGGGATTCCAGGGGGCCAACACGGTCGGCCGTGTGGCTTGGCACGACCCGTGTTGGCAGGCGCGTGAATGACCAATCTTTGAGTTTTTTTGACACTCAAACTTATCCCAAGGGCACTTTTGACTTTGTACTGCTAGAGGCTTGTATGGAGACTATTTAGGTTTATGTTTTAAGTTATTTTGGCACACTTTTTTGATCATACGATAGAATTCCAGAAGAGGGCAAGATAGCTTTATCAAGGTTTTGGAAGACGAAGAGATTCAACGGTGGACACCATTGAAGATCAAAGTTCTCCTAATCTTTGTAAATGTCTAAACTTTTTAATTTTGGTTTCTTGAATACTATGAGAGGCTAAACCCCCCAATGCCAGGGGGGTGTCCCTGATTTTAATTGTAATGACTATGATCTATGTATTTCTTTAATCAAGTATTCATGTTTTGCAATTTAATTGTCTAATGTTTTTATGCTTTCTTTGTTGGACAAACAAAGATCGATCTCCGATTAACAATTTGTAGGACTATGATTGTTAAGGTTTTTAGACAATTGAATTTGAGATATCACCTATGACTAGGGATACCGTAAGGTTATTTGACTATTCTTGATCATTTATATCTTTGGTTCACAAACCTTTGTTTCTAAGGACTTAGGCAATAGGATTGCAAACCAAAAGGTTTTCACTAAGGACTTAGGAAAACACTCTTAAGAACAAATAGTTGCACCTCATGAACTTGTTGAAGAGATCTTTTTACATAGTCATTATAAGGCAAATCATACACCTACCTTGGCATTACTCTAAATTTATACACAAAAGCTTAACTTTACTTTCAGCTTATTTATTTTAATTCAGTTATTTCTATATAAGAAAAATACCCATAAGCTATTTTGTTTAATTGACTAGTTACAATAACTTACATTTCCCACGCAATCCTCGTGATCGATACTTGGGGTAAAACCCATTATTACTACATCGGTGAAAATAGTACACTTGCTATTTTTCTGATCAGGCTGCCATCATTGCTGCAGTTATTTATATTCTATATTCTATTTGATCCGCTCAGAACCAGGTCAAATTTCATGATATCAAGTATAGTTTCAATTCTTCTGTTGCGTACATTTTAGACATTGTTGCTTTGGCTACTAGTAACACGAAAGGTTCGTTTTTGGATATGTTTGACTTTGAAATTCTTAAAAGGTTTCGAATAGTTATCCGTCCTCCCAAAGCTCTTAATATTGTCGAGGTTATTTGGAAACCTCCTCCGGTGTATTGGACCAAAATCAATTATGATGGGGCATTTTCTTCCGGTCACTCCGCTTGCGATGGCTTTGCGAGAAATTGTAATGGTGATTTTTTGGGGCTTTTGCTGTCGGTTTGGAGGTGTCTAATTCGCTCATCGCTGAATTTATCGGTGCAATATTTGCTATTGAGTTCGTCCATGAGAGAAATTGGCATAGGCTTTGGTTAGAATCTGATTTCATGGCGGTGGTCAAGGCTTTTAATTCTCCTTACTTGGTTCCGTGGATAAATAGAAATAGATGGGTGAATTGTATAAATTCAATCACTAATTGGAACGTTGTAGTCTCTCATATTTTTAAGGAGGGTAATAGTTGTGCCGATGAGCTTGCTAACATAGGTCTTAATCTTACTGATTATTCTTTCTTTGATTCCATCCCGGTTAGTCTAAGGACATATTTTGTAAAGAATAGGCCTGGGCTACAATTCTTTAGGTTTGTCAATTTGTGATAGGGTTTTGGTTGATGTCCTGGACAAAATTAGAGTACCACACTGTACCACACACTATACATCTTAAGCTGAACGAAATGAAAATTGCATCATATAGTGAAGGAAATATATTTTAAAGCATAAACATTTTTTATTAATTTATATATTTCATAAAAGCATAATGATTTGCTTAGCAAAAAAGAAATTGTATCATATAGTAAAGTGTTGAGTTTGACTCATAAGTAATGTCAACTGGTAAGGGGTGGGGCTGCGGAGCGGTTTAGGGGTATTATTCTAATATGGATAATTAGTATCCTATATATTTTTGTAACACTAAAACCTTAATTTGTGTATTTCAGAACTATTTAATAAGATGAAACTATATATGCTCTATCGTCAGAGACGTAGGTAATTTGATTGAATTATGTGAACAAAGCTTTGGCGAATTTCTCTCTAGTCTGATATGTATTTGCGTTTTTAGGTCCAACATGAAGATATTACAACCCAAATAGAAAATTGTCAATGATACGAAAATGAAAAGGAAACAAGACATTGTATTGCTTCCTTTTCAATCTTTTATATCATGCACTATTTTCTTTTTGGTGTAATTCCTTCTTTGTTGAACAAATGGTTACATTTTTATGAAATTCATATTTTAACTAAAAAAAATCAAATATTTATGGTTTAAAATAAATTTCATTCTGCTCAAAATCGGAAGAACACAATACTAACAAAAGTATCAATATTAGAGTTACAAATACATGAAATTATTTCTCATACTTTATTCCTACTATTACAGGCAATCACATATCCCTGATACACACATTGGAAGTTTAGGACGAATGCAATCAGGCATTGCTTTACGACATTCTCTATTAGACCAGCATTTAATAGCTCCTGTGTCATGTCAAGTTAAATAATAATAATAATAAATAATGAAACATTATATATGAAACTATGAGTTTAAATATGGTTGTGGTCCTCGTAAACATTTATAACTCAGTTTTAGTTTTTAAAAAATTTTCTTTTAAAAAATAGTTTTCATATTTATACACTTTTTTATTCCTTCTGCAACTTTGTGACGGTTTTTACAATTTACTGACAGAATTAACAACGGTTTTAACGACGGTCTAGCGACAATTTACTACTTAACGATTAAATTAGCAACAATTTTTACAGAATGAACCAAAAATATGAATGGAAATATTTATGAGAACCATTCTTTAAAAAAAAATTTTGAGAGACTAAATAAAAAAATTTAAGAAGAACACAAACATATATAACTCTACAATTAAAATAAATTAAAAAATTAAACTTACCATCAGTTACAACGATACCGTGTGATAGAAGGATAATAATAGGATTTATATTATTAGTATGGTTATTGGGCTTTTAGTAGTGTTTGGGCTTTTATGTTATTATTATCCATTAAGAATGTTATATAATGTAGTCTCATAGAGACATTTGAATCAATCAATGAAAATCAAAGTTTATTTTATCTTTTATTCTCTTAGCTTGTAGTGTTCTTCCCCTTTAGTTAGAAAACCCTAATTTTAGTGTCTTGATAGGAATCTTCCTATCAATTGGTGCTTTCATCCATGTACTCAAATCCTTCTATGGATTATGCTTATCATACACCTTCATCTCATCAATGGAGCATTCCTCCTACCTATCCCTCACCCACACCACCACCTTCATTTCCATCATTCCCATGGGAACTCTTTACACCTTACTACACTCATGGATCTTCATCACCAAAATTTTATCTAAATCATGGATATTCACCTCATACACCTACCTCATATCCACCACCACCTAACTCATATTCATCCTATTCATCTTCTCATGATTCATACTACTACCCTAATTATTATCATCCACAACTTCAACCAACAAACTCCTCTTCTACAGTTTGTAATCAATATCAAACCCATTTTAAAAATAGAAGAGATTCTGATAGGTATCTGCAAGTGACCCATCCCTGTTTTAAGAAATACTCACAAAAAAGTTCAAAAATCATTCTCACCAAATCCAAATCAACCAACACCACAAAACCCCTTTTCACACTCTCCTTCAAAAACCCAATTTCCGACATCATCATCTCACACAAAAACCAAACATCCCCACAAAAAAACTATGTTTTCATCGACTACGACAAGCCTCGTGAAGAGTGCGGCGTTGTCGGCATATATGGCGACTTAGAAGCTTCCCGTCTCTATTACTTAGCCCTACATGCTCTCCAACACAGTGGCCAAGAAGGCGCCAGAATCGTAACCGTGAATAACAACATCCTTCAATCCATCACCGGCGGTGGTCTTGTTTCCGATGTCTTCAACGAATCTAATCCCAATCAATCGTACAATCCAGCTACGTATTGTGATTCGGATTTCCCGATTGATAATGGTGTGAGTTGTTTGCCGATTCCACCGGAAAAAGGGAAACAGATCGTGTCTGAGTTGATTAAGAAATCGGAACTTAATTTGAAAAAGGGAAATCAAATTGGAGTTTTAAGGGTTTCAAATGATGATGACAAAGAAACATTGGATCTGTGCAGAAAATTTCCTAAAGGTGAAACCTTGGATCAAATTTCAGGTACGAAAGAAACAAAAGCGGAAACGGAAGAAATCGAAGAAGCTTCGCTCTTTCAACTTCCTTCTGAGGTGACTCCTGGCCCTAGTGGCAAGCCGATGAGTGTGGTGGGATTTGATTTTTGTAACGAGAGTTGCATTGTTTCTAGAACTTATTCATGTAACCTTGAAAAAGACACCACACATTATGGTAGCTATGAAAAAGGTGGTATTGTCGCACTCAGTGATCCAGGTAATTTTCTTTTGAGTGATTTTTCAAAATTTGATCGCCCACCTCTCCTTCTCTTAGCATTCCAGGCTTTGGTTAAGTTCACTTATGAGCTAGGCCGCTTCCCTATTCCTGGTGTAGAGGATGATGCTCAAAAGCTTATAGCCATTGCTAGTCATATGAATGACATCTCAGGTGATGAGAAAATAGACGATATAAATCCAAAACTTTTGCAACAATTTGCGTTGGAGACTAGGGCTGTATTGAACCCTACGGCTGCAATGTTTGGTGGAATTGTTGGACAAGAGGTTGTCAAAGCATGCTCTGGGAAGTTTCATCCAGGTCCCTTCAACGACGACAAGTTTCATGTTGATGTCGATTTTTTGGTCCCTCCGAAATCACCGGATTTCAATCTTAACTATGCCAATAGCGTCTTGCCTCCACCAGCTCCTACCACGGTATACTCTCGTTATGAATCTCCACAATTTTCATTGAATATCTTATCTAGAATCCCATCTCAATTCATCCTCAATTCTAAAAATTCATTTAATTTTCAAGTTATGATCACATTGGGGAAATATTTTGTTATGGTTGATCAAATTGTTGCTGAATTTTTGTGTTGTGGAACAAGTGAATATAGAAAGTATACTGAAACTGGATTCTCAAATATCTGCCACCATATGTTTGTTGAAATACCTCTGTCAATCATTCAATTGCTTTCGTCTATACCATTTCCGCCGAAACCGCCGGATCCTTGTTTTTGGCTGAACAATTCTACCATGCTTCCACCACCTTCTTTCAAGATGTGGGAATATCTGATTTATAAGGTTACAAGATGCGGTACCGGCTACGGTCTAGTGCCACCAAAATGGCGTGGGAATGGGGCATGTGAGATTGCTGTAATCCAGCAAATTATTGTGGCAATTAATTCTCTCAGCAAGGGCTTAAACATGTTTAAGCAGACATTAGATGTACTTCTCCATGTTCTTGTTAGATTTCCACGAGTAGAACTTCTGCAAAACAAGGTTACATCATTTATACACTGCATGGTGGATAGATTAGGTGCACATGTCATTCCTTACCTTCCAAAGGCACTTGAGCATTTACTTGCAGAAACTGAGCCAAAGCAAATGTCTGGTTTTCTTTTGTTGCCCGATCAATCTATCTGCAAGTTCAATATTTTGGTACGTGACATTTTGGAGGAAATTTTTCCATTTGTCGCTGACCGGATATTTAGTGTTATTCCAAGAGAGGGATTGCCTTCAGGTCTTGATACAGTCACTGAGGAAATTCGTGAGTTGCAAGAACTTCAGCGAACATTGTATACATTTCTTCATGTGATTGCTACACATGATTTGTCAACTGTATTTATTTCCCCAAAATGTAAAGCATACCTGGATCCAGTGATGCAATTGCTTTTTTACTCCTCATGTAATCATAAGGATGTTCTTATAAGAAAGGCATGTGTGCAGATTTTTATTAGAGATTGGTGTGCCCAGCCATATGAAGAAAAGGGTCCTGGTTTCCGGAGTTTTGTGATCGAAACGTTTGCTACAAATTGCTGTTTGTACAGTGTGCTGGACAGATCTTTTGATTTCCGTGATGCAAATACTCTTCTTTTGTTTGGAGAAATTATGGTCGCACAGAAGTTGTATAAACTTCATTGTGTTTTCTACTTCCGTCTTATTTACATTCGAGGAGTTTTTACCTTCATTGTGTGGGATCCAGGAAAGATTAATTTAGCATCTTAAGTTTTATTTTAGAACCTTGAGGACAAGGATCGAGTGAACCCCGCGGCAATGATAGAAGGATAATAATAGGATTTATATTATTAGTATGGTTATTGGGCTTTTAGTAGTGTTTGGGCTTTTATGTTATTATTATCCATTAAGAATGTTATATAATGTAGTCTCATAGAGACATTTGAATCAATCAATGAAAATCAAAGTTTATTTTATCTTTTATTCTCTTAGCTTGTAGTGTTCTTCCCCTTTAGTTAGAAAACCCTAATTTTAGTGTCTTGATAGGAATCTTCCTATCACCGTGTGTTACAATGACGAATTTGAAAAGAAAAATAATTATGAGACTAACAAACTTAAGAATTTGTGCCATATGTTCTCTCGTTTTGCATTCTGAAGTATTCATTTATATATATATTTTATACTGTGAAAAATTACATTTCTTCAAATGTCTGTTGATGGTTGTTAGAATTTAATATTTCAATAATATATTATTTCAGTTTCTCTCTTATTCCTTGTAATAATTAAATTCTTAATTTCCATATTTTCACACACACTAGAAATTGTTTGTTCTATTTCAGAATTACATAATTTTACTACACATGCACCAAAGGTTGAACTTGAGTTTTTTCTTACACGAGAATATAAACATCTTTATTATAAAAGAAACGTTTGAAACAAGCAATTTTTGAGAGGTATAATTAAAATTAGATTGCAATACCTTCATAATTTCCAAGGATCCTAATTAATCATATTATATTAAATATTAAAATTTCAACACACTCCAAGATGGAGAGAATAAATGATGATACATATTAAAGGTGTGAACAAAAATGGTTTGAATTGTGTTGAAATTATTTTTAACATTTTTAATCGTTGGTTTAATATAAAAATAAGTTTTAACAAAATTGTTAGAGAGAGATAGTAGAAATAATAGAAAATAATTATTTTAATTCACCCTATATAATTCATTGTTACCTTCTCATGCTTGAGAGACTTTTACCATAACTCAACTGATTAAAAGTTTAGTAAGATATTTCCTAGGCCAAAATTTACGTGTGCCTTAGATTTCCCCACACAATTAAGAAAATATATCTTAGTCTTTCTTCTTAAATAATATGGATATAACTTAGTCATTTGGGAAAATCATAATTAATGAAAGATTAAATATTATAAAATTACCACATTTGACTTTTAATCCTTATAAAAAATATTAACTTTTAATTTTTATAAAATTATTTTTGTACGCAGTTTTAATTTCTCTACAGAGACTAAAATTGCATGTAAAAGTAATTTTATAGAGACTAAAAATCAATATTTTTAATAGAGACTAAAAGTCAAAATTGAAATATTTATAGGGACTAATAACATATTTAACCCTTATCGAAATGATAAAGTAATAAAGTGATTATCAGATTATGTCTACATTCCAACATCTATTCAGAAATCAGAGAAATCCACAAATAACATTTTTTTTCAAGAATTTATTTACAATCTGCAGCAAAAATTTCGCATGAGTTAAATCAAACAATTAAAATATGCATAATGTCAAATTTTTTTTAAAAAAATTTTTTTTACTAGATTTTAGAAAATTCGGTAAAAATGCAAAAATTAATTAGGTACCACCAACCTTTTAAAAATTTGATAAAAATGAAAAATACATATATTTTGAAACTACATGTAATGTAAAGTATTTCTTTTTTTTTCAGTAAGCAAGATTTTATTAATAACAGAACAAAAGTGTTACAAGATACAAACGGAAGCCGAAAAAACAACAACGGAAAATTACCCACCAAATAGTATCTAAGCTAGATAAAGCAAAGGGTTTTTTGCTAAACTCATAGAAATTACAATTGGGCTGAGTAATATTCCCTATAAATGACCACCTCCAGAGGAGCGCTTTACACCCCCAAACGACGTCTCTAACATTCCAAACACCATTCTTAAAAATGATTTCGTTCCTACGCAACCAAAGGCTCCAAATGATTGCCAACCATATACCTCCTTCCTTTCCCTTTTTAATGTTCAGCTTTCTACAAGTGATGTACCAGGAAGAGAAACTTTCCTTAAAATCAATAACCTTACAATTGATCGTTCCCAACCAATTTGCAATTTCCTTCCAAACTAACTCCACTTCATGACATTCCAACAGCAAATGAACAGAAGATTCGGGATTACAACTGCAAAAAACACAAGAGATATCAGAGTTAGGAGAAAGGATACCTCTTTTGAGGAGCAAGGCCTTAGACGGAATTCCGTTAGCAAAGCACCGCCAACCGAAAGCTCTAATTTTAAGGGGGACATCCACCCTCCAAATGGACTTGTAGGAAACGTCAAAAGCTCCCGGTGGACCATACGGAATATGCATCTTGCACAAGGCCGCATAGCAAGACGAAACGGTGAATGCAGCCGCACCCGAAGGCAACCAAACGATTCTGTCGCGGACAGCCTCAGCTGAGACAGTGCTGTCGCGGACAGCAGCAGCAGAAAGAATGGCTGGGACAGCGGTTTCCAGCTCCCTCTGCAGACCTGCAATCTCTGCAGCAACCGAACCAACAGCTGCGTTCGAAATTCCGAAGCTGCCCCAACTCCATAAACCGTCCAGCCTCCCCCCCATACAAGCAACGAATACCTCCTTCAATCCAGACGCTGCATACGCCTCCGGATAACGGTATAAAAAAGGTTCTCCCTTATGCCACGATGAATGCCAAAAAGAGATTGAATATCCGTTGCCCAAGCTGAACCTGCAATTTTAATTAAAGAAATTTACCGAATGGTTATTTCCTAGCGAGCATATGTCCGCCCACCAAACAGAACAAGAACGGTTGTGATTTAAATTACGTCTCCCATGAATGACATCAAGATTAATATCTCCGTATCGAGATTTCAACAAACGATACCAAAGAGCATTAGATTCTTCTAATATCCTCCATCGCCATTTGTATAGAAGAGCCTTGTTGAAAACATCCAATCTTTTGATTCCTAGACCCCCATTTTCCACCGGTAAACAAACTTCATTCCACCCGACCCAATGCATCTTTCGTCTTTCCTCCGTTCCTCCCCACAAAAAATTACTTTGGATCTTGTTCATTTCTCTTATGACTTTCACCGGAGCTTTATAGAAGGATAGAGTAAATATAGCCAAGCTTGACAAAACCGATTTTATAAGAGTTATTCTACCGCCGAAACTCACCCACCTACTCTTCCACGAAGATAACTTCTTCCTCATTCCGTCAACCAAAGGCTTCCAAAAAATGATTCTACGAGGATTGGAACCTATGTTAATGCCAAGAAACTTGAAATGCTTCGACTCCTCCCGACAACCAAGGAAAACCGTAGCCAACTCCATGAACCGATCATTAACATTAATTCCTATAAGCTTGCTCTTATGGTAATTGATTCTAAGACCCGAAACAATCTCGAAACCTTTCAACACCGTCTTGATGGCCCATAAGTGATTCCAACTACCGTCACCAACCAATAAGGTGTCGTCGGCAAATTGAAGAACATCAATAAAACAACTCCCTTGAACTTTGAATCCCGCGTAATCCCCATTTTCCACCGCCTTATCAATCAAGATTTTAAGGCCTTCCGCCACAATCACGAAAAGAAACGGGGAGATAGGATCTCCTTGACGTAACCCTCTTTCCACCTCAAATTCCCCCGTTGGGCTACCGTTGACCAAGACCGACATCTTGCTAGAAAAAATTAAAACCTCCATCCACCTCATCCATGTGTCCCCAAATCCTATGCTCCTCATCATGAATCTTAGAAAATTCCAATTGACTTTGTCATAAGCCTTCTCAAAGTCGACTTTGAAAAGGAGACACTCCCTTCTCTCCTTAGAAGCAAAATCCACCAATTCGTTAGCCACAAGAACCCCATCCACAAGATTCCTACCCGGGATAAAAGCGGTTTGACTATAGGAAATAATAAAAGGCATTATCTTTTTGATCCTATTAGCCAACAACTTCGCCAAGATTTTGTATATGCAACCAACCAAACAAATGGGTCTATAATCGTCTAATCCCAAAGGATTAGAAAATTTCGGGATAAGGGTAAGAAATGATGAAGTTATGGATTTAGACAAAACAGCCCCGGTATGAAAATCCTTAATGCACGCTCACACATGCCTTTTGATAAAAGACCAACACTTTTGGAAAAAGAGAAGAGACATACCATCCGGTCCCGGACTCTTCGCCCCATCGCAACTCCAAATCGCGCCTTTTATTTCCTCCTCCGAGAAAGGTTCTTCCAAACCTTGACTAGCCTCCGAATTTAAGCAATTGAAAGAGACATTTTCCAAAATCGGTCTATCTTTCAAACTTTCATGAAATTTGCTTTCAAAGTGCCTCTTCACCGCTTCTTTTACCTCTAAAACCGAGCGCACTACCCCATTACTAGTGACTAAGCTACTAATGTGATTCCTTCTCCTTTTCTCCTTCATAACTTTATGGAAGAATCTACTATTCGAATCGCCGTCATTCAACCACTTCAATCTCGACTTTTGAATAAGCATGTTTTCTTTTATTCTAAGATTCATCCAAATGTTTTTACTAGCCTCTTTCCTCCTAGCCAAGTCTTCCGCATTCAAATCCTCCAAATCCTCCATCTCATTTAACTCCTTAACCCCCTCTTCCACCGCCAAGTCGAACCTACCAAACACATTTTTATTCCACCATCTCAATTTATCTCTCAAAAGCCGGATTTTTTCTTTCAAGACAAAATCTCCCCTTCCAAACACCTCCATCTCCTTCCGCTCCTTTTCGACAAACGGCAAGAAATTCTTGTTTGAAAACCATTCGGTGTTGAACTTAAAAGGTTTAGGCCCCCAATCCTCTTTATCGACTTCTAACCAAATCGGGCAATGGTCGGAAATATCCCGGGAACCGATGAATTGGCCAACAACTCCCCACATAGAAACTAAAGTATCGGATACTAGGAACCTGTCTATCCTGCTCTTTGATCTCCCATCCCCACTATACCAACTGAATTTGCGACCATTACACGGAACATCATTAAGGCCAGAACTATCTATGAACTCCGAAAAATATCTCCTCTCAGAATCGGTGCTGGCAGCAGATCTTCCAACCCTCTCATTTCTAGATTTCACGGTGTTAAAGTCTCCCCCAAATAACCATTCACCATCAGTGTGTTTATTTTTCAGGTTCAGCAAATCTCTCCACAAAATCCTCTTCTCAGCCAAGGCACAGGATGAATAAATATTCACGACATAAAAAGAGAAATTCTGGCAACTGACCTTAACCCCCAAGTATCCGAATCCGCGAAAACTCGACTCGACCGAAACTGTAGACAATTTCCACAGGATCAGTAAACCACCCGCAGCACCAACCGATGGAGAAAAAGAGTAACCAAAGTCATGTCCTCCCCAGAAACTAGGCCAGAGGGAAAATGATCCGTATGAACAGGATTTTGGGCCTGAGTTAAATTACCAAATTTCTTGGGCCTAGGTTTCTTTGGAAAGACTGGCCCACACAAATGCCTTAGAGACTTGGATACCACCACTTTCCTCCTTCTAAATCTATTACTCAAAGCTGCCTCCTTGTTTACTGTAACACCCTGGATTTCCGCTTACCCCGCAGGGCTTCCGGCCTACCAAGCATGTCACCAGCTTAATCAATAATCCCCCCTAGGTCCGCTTATCGGCTGCCCAGGAAATATTGTTTTTGCCTTCCGCAGGAATCGAACCATGTACCTAGGGGTTAAGTACATATTCATAACAATTCCTGCTACTAGTTAGTTAACAATCGAGTATTGTTAATTACTTTTATCTGACTGTTATTTCTGTTGCAGTGCTAAGTTAAGATGGCTGGGAGAAACGATGCTGCGATTGCTGCCGCCTTGGAGGCTATGGCTCAGGCTTTGGCAAATCAGCCAAATGCTAATGAGAATGCTGGATCCCGCAGTTTGGCGACTTTTCAGAGGGAGAATCCGCCGGTCTTCAAAGGCAAGCATGACCCCGACGGCGCATTGGAGTGGTTGAAGGAGATTGAGAGAATCTTCCGCGTGATGGACTGCACTCAGGTGCAGAAGGTTCGGTATGGAGCTCATATGTTGACAGTCGAAGCTGACGACTGGTGGCTAGAGACTCGTCAGAGATTGGAGGTGGCGGGTGAAGAGATCACTTGGGATGTGTTCCGCAGAGAGTTTCTGAGGAAGTATTATCCTGAAGATGTTCGGGGAAAGAAAGAGATTGAGTTCCTTGAGCTGAAACATGGGAGTATGTCAGTGACAGAGTATGCTGCAAAGTTCACTGAGTTGGCTAAATTCTATCCGTATTATAATGGGGCGGGTGCTGAGTTTTCAAAGTGCATTAAGTTTGAGAACGGATTACGCTCTGAGATCAAGAAAGCTGTTGGGTATCAGAAGATTCGTATCTTTCCTAATTTGGTTGATAGTTGCAGGATTTATGAAGAAGATCATAATGCACATTACAAGCTTGTCAAGGATAGGAGAGGTAAGCAGAACCGTAGCACACCTTATGATGCTCCAGTTGGAAAGGGAAAAGCAGAAGTGGCTAATGGCAAGAGAACTAATGGGGGAGGAGCTCCTGCTAGCGTGATTTGCTTCAAATGTGGAGAACCTGGCCACAAGAGTGATGTATGTACTGCTGGGGAGAAAAGATGTTTCCGTTGTGGTAAGACAGGACACGTAACTACTGATTGTAGACATAAGGAAGTTATTTGTTTCAACTGTGGTGAAGAAGGGCATATTAGTAGCAAGTGTCAGAAACCGAAAAGGGAACCAGGAAGTGGAAAAGTATTCGCTTTAGCTGGGACTCAAACAGCTAATGAGGACAGGAATACCGGAGGTGCGTATTTCATTAGTAATACTTTAATTACTATCGTTGATTATTGGTGCTGCTAGTTGTTTCAATGTTCCTAATTGTGTTGAATGATTAGTATGTTAGATTTAAACCTTGTTGAGTTTGCTCGTTTCGAAGGAATGGTAGTTAGAGTGTTGCCAAGCACAATTTGGGAATCGGAGAGTCGGAAACTAGAACGAAGTTAAGGATGGTGGTATCGGATGAATTTTCGAGGACGAAAATCTTTTAAGTGGGGGAGAGTTGTAACGCCCGAAAAATCGATTATTCGCTTAATTTAGACGTTTGGAGTATTTAGTGAAATTTTCGTATTTTAGGACAATTTAGTCAGTATTAGTTCGGGATAGCGGTTCGACAATTAATCGAGATTTTTAATATTTTTTGTATTAGAAATATTATTAGAGTGTCGAGTATTATTTTGGGAATTTTCAGAGCAAATAAAATTAGACCGTAAAATAAGAGTTAACGAGTAAATTTGGAGTTTTAATAAAATAAAATTATTGGGCTGTAAGTGTGCACGTGTGTTTTGAGAGGTGGCCCAAATTGAATATTAGAGAAGTATTATATTAGGTTTAGAAACATTGAGTCATAACACCAATTAGAAGAACAACCAGCAAAAGAGGGAGAAATTAGGAGAGCATAGCAGTGAACTCAGGAAGAGGAATCTTGGGGATTTTCGATCGGGACGATTTAGAGCAACCTTCGATCCAAAGGTAAGGGTGGGGTTCTTGCTCTATAAATAGAGACATGATGGATTGTATGTGGATTTGGGGAATTTTATTCTCTGTGTTTTGATTGAAAACTTGTCTGCTATGTATGAATAATTTTGTGTTCTTGGGTTGGAAATTTCTCTGTTTTAATGATATTGCTGGTTAGTGTTCGGTGACTACCTTGCCTGAATTGAAATTATGATTGACGAATATTCTCTGTGGTGAGGACAAATTTGTGATGTTGTAATAATAATTTTCTGGAATTGAGACGCCGTAGAGGAACGACCGTCCCCTTGCTATGACGAGAAACACCTATCATAGTGCCGAGGGGAACACCCTCATATGCATACTGTAGCAATACATGAGTTATACCACGTTTCAATTGGTAGTATTGGTACATCATGTTCTTAGTTCATCAATATATATATGTTGTACTATTATCATTTTTCTATTAGCACTGTACCGCCCATGTTTTAATAGATATAACCATTGGTATGTAACGAGTTGACACTGTAGCAGCCTATATTTTGTTAGACATAACAATTGGGTAGATAGTACAATTAATAGATATGGGAATTGGTAAAACACTATAGCGTCATTTACATAACAATGGATAGGATCATGTTTATAGTTTTGGCACTTATATAAACTCACGTTTAAATTAAAAATCTTATTTCAGTTTACTAATTTATAACATTTTATAAGTATTTTATTAGTATGAATAATAATAATAATAATAATAATAATAATAATAATAATAATAATAATAATAATAATAATAATAATAATAATAATAATTTATTTGAGAGATATGAATTAGAGATAAAAGTTAATTTAAATTAATTTTCAATCCTGTTAGAGTTGTCAATAGGGTTGTTAGAGTTACTTTCGAATTGTTTAGAGTTAAATCTGATAAGTTGTAAAGATTAAAATTAAAGGTAGTTGACCTTTTAGAATTGTTTCATTATTACTTGAGTCAGACCATTAGTCAATTAGGTTCATAAGAGTTACCCTTATAGGTAAGAGTTGTCAGTAGAGTATTTTTGGGCGACGTTTTCGGGGATGTTTTGACTTGTTGCATATTTTGAGATATTGTGAATTTTGCGATGTTGCAGGAAATTAAAGTGACGAGTAATTATCAATAATGAATGATATATATTGGCGACGTAGGCAAATGCCTTATGCGACGTTGTTTTGTGATCGATTGTGGTTGTTGCATTTCATAGTGTCTCATAAATTGCATGTTGTAGCGACGACCTGGATTGGCAAAACAGCGACGAAGGCCTATGCCTGTTTTTGATGCCTCTTTTATCTGGCAATTGGCGATGGGGGCTGAAGCCCTGGGTACCACATGCATGATGCATTAGTCGTGTCTCATCCATGTGCTTTATTGTGACGTTGTGCGTGATTATATGATTTTGATTTTTGAATTGTTTGTGATTGAAATTGAGACGTGAGATATATATATTATGACTTGAACCGTAATATACTCTTTATCATGACTTTATTTATATTGTTTGATATCTCACCCTTTGCTTGTTTTCACCGTTGCCTTTATACTGGTAACGTGCAGGTGATGCTAGTGAGTGAAGGATTAGCTGTCGCGAGTTGAGTCGGTTGTCGCTCTGATACGTAGCACTCGGGGGGATAAAACGATTGTTTTTATTATTGTTTTTAATTGCTGAATTTTATTTAGTTTTGATTTAAATTGTAACTTAAAGTTACCGTGCAAAGATGCTACGACTTGATTTAAATATTTATGAAGTTTGATGATTCCGCTGCGAAGTAAATTATTTGATGAGGTGTTTTTGAGGATTAAATTAATGTTAGGATTTGTCCGCTTTTGTTTAAGTGCTACGTATCTATGTGGAGGCGTAATTGCCGTAAGTGAATTAAATGACGAATGTGACATCCTATTTCATCGTATGATTTTTTTTTAAGATACTCTGATTTTCTGTATAAATTATCGGGTAGATTTGGGGTGTTACATTTACTTCCAAAGTGGGACCACAAACCACGTTAAAGGGCCCAGCAGGTGTTTGATAAAAAGAATCTTTGACTCTTGTTCCCAAAGAGTTAAAGTCTGATATAGGGTCGGATATAGAGTCAGCTCCAAAACAAACCTTTTCATGTAAAGCGCCTTCAGTTTCTTTATTGTTTGTTCCTTTTGCTGTCAGTAAAGCTTCATCGAAAGAAGAGAAGCAAAGATTAAGGTCCAAATCTTTACTACCCTCAGCTAGCTTTCCACATTCTACGTTTCCACAATGGTTCTTTCCTTTGTCCGGATTTTTGCATCTCCCCACACTACTAACGTCATTGTTGATGGACTCCGTGGAGTTCACTTCCCAAAGCTTGTCGCCGTCCATCTCCCCTTCTTCGCTTCCTGCCGGCACCGACCAAGACTCCTCAGAGTTGGAAAGAGAACAACTATTTGCCTTGGTAGCAGCCTCCTTGTTTATGAGTCTAAACGGCCCGTACGCATCTTCCCGGAGTACAAGACTAAAAAGCTCCCCGTCTATATTCACCGATATTCTCTCTGCCAAAGAAAAACACAGAGGAACCCTTATAAGAATCCTTGCTATATCCATGTTCTTGCCCTCTTTGAAGTTCTCGTCCATGTTGACAAAGCAGCCAAAGGAGTTGGCTAGAGCTTCAAAGAAGTCGATGTTCCAAGCATGGCAAGGCACGCCATGAACCCGTATCCACGTGACTCGTTCCGCATCAACCGCTTCCTGTTGCCAAGGTTTAATGGTTCTAAACCATTTTTTCCACCAAGTATTGCCTTCACTCATCAAATCTGAGATCACACCCTCCTCCATTTCTTCTAACAAGCAAAGATTCGCTCCCAGCGGGATAACCTTTATTGAGAAAAAACCCTCAATCTCAAAATGAGTTTGGATATTGTATGACTCTCCTGGGAACAGAACTTCACCGATGTACGCCTTACTCCATCTATCTCTATCCTCAAGTTTAGAAGAATAATTAACCGAAGCTAGAGCCTCAGAGTTCCCACGTGATGCCCCCAAAACCATTGTTTCAGCATATGATCTGGTGCTCTTCGGCCTTCCAACACCCGCCCCCGGACCTCCTACATCACCCTTCTTGAAATGAAACCTCTCAATGTTAACACTTGTGGAGTTAAACTGTTTAGCCCTTGTCTTGTCTACTGTATCGTTTCGTTCATATCTGGGAGGGTTTGCATGGATTTTCTTCCCATCTATCAAGATATTGTCGAGTCTGACTGCCAACATTCTAACATCGTCCGCTCCTCTGAATCTTGCGAAGCCAAAACGCCTACCAAACTTATTCCTCCTTGGGGATATCATCACCTCAGCCACATTACCATGACAACCGAAAAGTCCGAATACATCTTTTGCCCTGATTATTTCAGGAAAATCCGAAAAGAAAATTGTTTCCAATATCTCCGCCGTGGCGCCTTGCTTACCTCCATAAGGGAAAACGTCCCATTTAGAGGAAAACCCTCTGAAAATCTTCCTATTTGTCTTCTTCCACTCCATTAAACGAAAAAACAAAATCAAAAGCTAGAGAGAGGTGGGAGAGCGTAAACCTTTCTCTCTCTTCATAACGTTCTTTTTATGCTTTCAAATGTAAAGTATTTCTTGCAGAACTTTGTATACAATATGCAAAAAATTATTCAGGTAAATCAGACAATTAAAAAAAATTCAATAATATACAATATATTATTGATTATTTGAAAACTGGATAAAGTTTAGTATTGATTCTTAAAAAATCTGATAACAACGAATAAATGCATTTATTCTGAAATCTGCAAATAACTGTATGAAAATGTTGATACAATCGGCAACAAATTTTATAATTAATTAAAATCAAACAATTAAAAATAAAATAAAAAACACAATAATTTAACAGTTTTTATTAAAAGAATATTTTGGTCGTATTACCCCACTTATGATTTCGTCATGATCAACTTGGTTTACTCTCAAACAAATAATGTAAAAAAAGCTTATATTCATTCAAAATATCTATCATTTTTAATTAATCGTTTGATTTTAAAAATACTTTTTTTTCTTTCTTTTTGATTTGTGTGGAACTAGTTTTCATAAGCTTGTTTAAAAACTACATTTTACATTTTTCTCAAGAATTATTCTATTTGATTTTTTTTTCCTTGAGTCATCCTTTGATTTAAGTAATTCCATTGGTTGAATTATTGTAGCAAGTATTTGTTGGGAATATAGTCGTTAAGTATTATTTTATTATGTCAGGTTAATCCCTTACAACCTTGTATGAATAGTAGAAATTGTCGAGCACTTTTTGAGCCATTTTATCTTGTGTTCTATTTTTATGTGTTCTATTTTTAGGATGATAAAAATCCATATTTGTCGCCCATGGCATTATATAAAACTTGCTTTATAAATCTGTGTTGATTGTTGTCTTAGATTTTTGCATTGTGCTTTGGATTTGAGTTGTTTTAGAGATAAACTTCATGAATCCTTATGTATGATAATTAAATGTTAGTTTCTGAACTCTAGAGATAAATTTGGAGCTAACAATCACTGTGGGTATCTGTACTTAATGCTTTGGTGTTTGAGCAGCGAGAGTACGGATGTTCTTGCGACTTTGCGTTGGAGATAACCTTAGTTGTGAATTGTCTCGTAGGTGCTTCAGAGATGAACACTTACGTGAGAGATACGTTATAACATAGGCAGATATCGTGGGTTGAGTATAACTGGTCGACAAGTTTAAATTTGTAAGAAGTAGATCATATGCAAAGCTTGATAAGTTTTATCTTTCCGAAGAATGAATTCTTTTATGTTCATATATTTTACTTTTACATTCTTATACTTTTGTCATCCAAACCCGAGCTCGAAACCGTAGAAACTGTTGAATGGCATTCTCACCATCTCCGTGGACACGATAAATCCCGGATAAATATTTCCAAAATTTTTGTTGCTTTCCGCTATGCCTGCTTCAACACTTAACAAAAAAGAAATTGCACCATATAGTGAAGTGTTGAGTTTGACTCATAAGTAATGTCAAGTGGGCAAGGGGCGGAGTTGCAGAGATGTGTAGGGGTATTACTCTAATATGGATAATAAGTATCCTTATATATTTTTGTAACACTAAAACCTTAATTTGTGTAATTCAGAACAAATTAATAAGATGAAACTATATATGCTCTATAATCACAGACATAGGTAATTTGATTGAATTACGTGAACAAAACTTTTGCGAAGTTCTCTCTAGTCTCATATGTATCCGCGTTCCTGGCCCAACATAAAGATGTTACAACCCAAAAAGAAAATAGTGAATGATAAGAAAATGAAAAGGAAACAAGACATTGTGTTGCTTCTTTTTCAATCTTTTATATCATGCACCATTTTCTTTTTGGTGCAATTCCTTCTTTATTTAACAAATTGTTACATTTTTATGAAATACATAGTTTAATTTAAAAAATCAAATACTTATGGTTTAAAATAAATTTCATTCAGCTCAAAATCGGAAGAACACAATACTAAAAGAAGATTAATTGGATTTCCTCTCGATTAAAATTTGTCACCGTGAGAAAAAGTGATTCCGTAACACTTATTCTCTCGATTAAAAGTTTCAATCGAGAGAAAAAGTGGGGCGTTCTATTTGACTGTTATTGAAACTTTCAATCGAGGAAAAAAGTCTAACGTGTCATCTTAAAAATGTTATTATTAGAAATCAAACCCATAACCAAATTCACTTTTCAATTCCATTCGCAGTTGTCTGGGAAAAGAATCGCGCATTTTCCGTTACACCCAATATTACCTCTCCCATCCAACTGAAGCAAAAGTTCTAATTCAACTGGAAGTTAAAGCTCATTTTCGTAGTAATGCAGAAGGTTTATATGCATTTTTCTCGATTATATACAGGTCTAGTGTATTCATTTAAAGTAGTAGAGTTAAAGAGAGTAAGAAGTTGTATAGAATTATTTGTTATTTGTTTCTAAATAATATAGATATTTCATCACATTTAATTTATCATAACAAAGTGGATATTTTAATTTCTAAAAGTGATCAAATTTATTTTAAGGTTCAGATAAAATAGAAATAGATTGAACTTTGAGAGAATTAAAAAGCATCAATATTAGAGTTGCAAATACATGAAATTATTTTTGAACTTTATTCCTACTATGACACACAATGACATATCCCTGATATACACCTTGGACGTTTAGGAAGAGTGCAATCCGGCATTGCTTTACGACATTCTCCATCAGACCAGCATTTAACAGCTCCTGTGTGATGTCAAATTAATAATAATAATAATAATAATAATAATAATAATAATAATAATAATAATAATAATAATAATAATAATAATAATAATAATAATAATAATAAATAATGAAACATTGTATATGAAATTAACGATTAAATATTTTGTGGTCCTCATAAATATTTATATTTTAGTTTTAGTTTTTGAAAAATAGTCTTTTTAAAATTTTTCATCTATATTTTTAGTCTCTCCTACAATTTAATGATAATTTTTACAATTTATTGACAAAATTAACGACAATTTTAGCGACAGTTTAGTGACAATTTACTATTTAACGTCTGAATTAGCGACAATATTTGCAGGAGCAGCTAAAAATATGGATGAAAATATTTAAGAGAACCAATCTTTGAAAAAAAAAAAGTAAAAGACTAAAAAAAAATTATAAAATATTTAGGAGGACCACCAACATATTTAACCCTAAAATTAAAATAATTTTTGAAAATAAATTGAAAAATTGAATTTACCATCTGTTACAATGATACCATCCATTACAACAACGAATTCGAAAAGAAAAATAATTATGACACTAACAAACTTAAGAATTTGTGCCATATGTTCTCTGATCTTATGCATTTTGAAGTATACATTTATATATTTATTTTATACTGTGAAAAATTACATTTCTTCAAATGTCTCTTGATGGTTGTTAGAATTCATTCTAATATTTCAGGAATACATTATTTCAAGTTTCTCTCTTATTCCTTGTTATAATTAAACTCTTAATTTCTATATTTTCACACGCACAAGAAATTGTTTGTTCTATTTTAAAATTACATAATTTACTACACATGCACCAAAGGTTGAACTTGAGTTTTTTCTTACTTCAGAATATAAACATCTTTATTATAAACGAAACGTTTGAAACAAGCAAATTTTGAGAGGTATAATTAAAATTAGATTGCAATACCTTCATAATTTCCAAGGATCCTAATTAATCATATTATATTAAAATTTCAACACACTTCTTCAATGAAAAATACTTGCATGGATACGAACCTAAATCCATATTTTTAGGCATAACTAATTAAAAGTGAGAAAATTGATATTTATTAAAAAAAATTATTTCCGTTTTTAATTACTATCATAGAGGGTGGTTAGTTTAATAGAGAGAAATAATTTTATTTTAGTTTTTTAATTAATAAAAAATATAATTGGTTGTGTGTAAATCTATGTATATGGTTGTGTCCATATAAGAATTGTTTCTCCTTCGAGATGGAGAGAATAAATGATGATACATATTAAAGATGTGACCAAAAATGGTTTGAATTGTGTTGAAATTATTTTTAACATTTTTAATCGTTGGTTTAATATAAAAATAAGTTTTAACAAAATTGTTAGAGAGAGATAGTAGAAATAATAGAAAATAATTATTTTAATTCACCCTATAATTCATTGTTACCTTCTCACGCTTGAGAGACTTTTACCATAACTCAACTGATTAAAAATTTAGTAAGATATTTCCTAGGCCAAAATTTACGTGTGCCTTAGATTTCCCCACACAATTAAGAAAAGATATCTTAGTCTTTCATCCTAAATAATATGGATATAACTTAGTCATGTGGGAAAATCATAATTAATGAAAGATTAAATATTATAAAATTATCACATTTGACTTTTAATCCTTATAAAAAAATATTAATTTTTAATTTTTATAAAATTATTTTTGTACGCGGTTTTAATTCTTTACAGAGACTAAAGTTGCGTGTAAAAGTAATTCTATAGAAACTAAAAATCAATATTTTTAATAGAGACTAAAAGTCAAAATTGAAATATTTATAGGGACTAATAACATATTTAACCCTTATCGAAATGATAAAGTGATAAAGTGATTATCACATTATGTCTACATTCCAACATCTATTCAGAAATCAGAAAAATCCACAAATAACATTTTTTTTCCAGAATTTATTTACAATCTGCAGCAAAAATTTCGCATGACTTAAATCAAACAATTAAAATATGCATAATGTCAATTTTTTGTTAAATTATTTTTTTTTACTAGATTTTAGAAAATTCGGTAAAAATGCAAAAATTAATTAGGTACCACCAACCTTTTAAAAATTTGATAAAAATGAAAAATACATATATTTTGAAACTACCTGTAAAGTATTTCTTGCAGAGCTTTGTATACAATATGCAAAAAATTATTCAGGTAAATCAGACAATTAAAAAAATTTTCAATAATATACAATATATTATTGAATATTTGAAAACTGGATCAAGTTTTTAGTATTGATTCTTAAAAAATCTGATAACAACGAATAAATGCATTTATTCTGAAATCTGCAAATAACTGTATGAAAATTTTGATACAATCGGGAACAAATTTTATAATTAATTAAAATCAAACAATTAAAAATAAAATAAAAAACACAATAATTTAACAGTTTTTATTAAAAGAATATTTTGGTCGTATTACCCCACTTATGATTTCGTCATGATCAACTTGGTTTACTCTCAAACAAATAATGTAAAAAAAAGCTTATATTCATTCAAAATATCTATCCTTTTTAATTAATCGTTTGATTTTAAAAATACTTTTTTTTTCTTTCTTTTTGATTTGTGTGGAACTAGTTTTCATAAGCTTGTTTAAAAACTACATTTTACATTTTTCTCAAGAATTATTCTATTTGATTTTTTTTTCCTTGAGTCATCCTTTGATTTAAGTAATTCCATTGGTTGAATTATTGTAGCAGATATTTGTTGGGAATATAGTCGTTGAGTATTATTTTATTATGTCAGGTTAATCCCTTACAACCTTGTATGAATAGTAGAAATTGTCGAGCACTTTTTGAGCCATTGTATCTTGTGTGCTATTTTTAAGTCTCGTTATTAGAAAAAATAGTATTTACCGTTGGCTGTTTTTTGACACTATAAGTAGAAAAATCGTGTCTAAGGTTAAATGGCTCAGAGGTATCAAGGCCAGCCTGAGTCTATGCCGAGGCTAAACTGAAGAAAACGTTAAAAATGCAAATTCCAAAAGTAAAAAAAATTATTAGTGTGGGCCTAACCAACGCTAAAGTCAAACTTCAAAAGTCAACTAATCATGTTTAGCAGGGGTTATCCGACGCTAAAGTCAAACTTCAAAAGTAAAAAAGTACAATAGTATTGGCCACACCCACGCTAAAGTCAAGCTTCAGAAGTAAACAAATTATTTAGCAGGGGCAACACCCACATTAAAGTTAAACTTAAGAAGTGAACAAATCATATTTAGCGGGGGGATGTCCGACACTAGAGTCAAACTTCAAAAATCAACAAAATACAACAATGTGTGCCAAACCCGTGATAAAGTCAAACTTTAGAAGTCAACTAATTATTTTTAGCAGGGGCTGACGGACGCTATATTCAAACTTCAAAAGTCAACAAAATTGTGTAGAGTGGGTCTGACCGACGCTAATTTCAAACTTCAAAAGTCAACATAACATGGCTTGCATGGGTGTACCTGAGCATACATGAGCATCGACTAAAGATGAAACTAAGATGTTTAGATGAGTTGAGAAAAATAAACCAGTAATACGTGATATGATGACCCTTCAATTTATATGTGACCTAAGAGAAAAGAGGGGCCACATCATGATCTGATTCTTGAGACAATTACAAATTCAAACAATTTCTTAACTAATTATCTCATCCACCCTAACATAATCAACTTCATTCTATGATTCCAGCCATTAAATGATATTTAGTTAGGTAAAAAACCTTTGTCTGCACTTGTGGTATGTGGATATGTAACCACCACCCCTGCCAATGATATGCAGATATAGAAATCATTATTGACAAAAAATTAGAATGAAGACAAGGGATGAAATCGACAAGAATAATGTCTATCTAAAATTTCTTGGTGAACCCTTCCTGTTTCCATCCCATGTCTTTCACTGCTATAAAATTGAGCCTTTGAGCTCTTATTCGGGAAATGAAGCATTCCATAAAGCCCTTAGGGAGTCCTAGGATAATACATAAAAAGCACCAAGTTATATTCTTAAGACTCTAAGAAAAATAAGTTTGTACATATGATAATAAGCCATAAGTTACACCTAAAACTATAGGCACGCGGCTTGAATTCTATGATGGACTTCATATTTATTTTACATCATAACTCACAACACTTAGACTTGAAGTTTTTTTTATAGAAATGGTACCTAATGTTCAGGGATAGAACTATCATATGAAACATTTATACGACTCTGAAGCCTCTGTAGAAATTCTTCCTGGAAAACAGAAAATTCAACATTGCAGATTTATTATGCAATATGTATCAATCATTAAATAAAGTAGAGTGGCATATTATCTCAGATGCCCTACATGGCAAGAAAGGATAAATAAAATGAAAAAAATAAAACACAACGATGTTAGTCATAGATGTCATGATGAAAGCTACTAAACATTTAGAGCACACTTTAAATAACCCAAATTACATTTAGAGCTATCAATATGAAATGGGTGTTCAAGTTGAACCACAATGATAATGGGTCGATAGCAAGACATAAGGAAGAATTTGTATTTCGTGGATTTCCTTAGAGTGCAGGACTCGACTAATCTGAAGTATTTGCACATTGTCGTTAGATTGGAGAATGTCAGATTGGTTGTCGCCTTGGCATGCAAGCAAGGCTAGTCGACATTTCCCTTAGATGTGAAGTCAGCATTTTTGAATGGTCATTTAGACGAAGAGGTCTATGTCACACAACCTCATGGGTTTGTGATTCAGGAGGAAACGAGTAAGGTGTATAAGTTGCACAAAGCGTTCTATGGCCTCAAATAGGCACCTAGGGCATGGAACAAGAAGATCGACTCATACTTAATAGAATTGGGATTCTTAAAATGAAAATCTGAGTATGGTGTGTATGTTAAGGTTGTGGCACAAGATATAACAATCATTTGCTTGTATGTAAATAACTTATTGGTAACTGGAAATAGCTTGGAGAACTTGTCGAAGTTCAAAGAGATGATGATGAGAGAATTTGAAATTTTGGATCTAGGAAAGTTATCTTATTTTTTAGGCATGGAATTTCAAATGTCGAAGCAAGGTATGTTTCTACATCAAAGGAAGTATGTCAAAGAGATACTCAACAGATTCAAGATGGATGATTTGAATCCTACATCTTTGCCTGTCAAACCGAATTTGAAATTGGAGAAGCATGAAGAGGAAGACAAAGTTGATGTAACTTTGTTTAAACAAATTTTTGGATCTCTGAGGTATGTGTGCAAAAGTCGAGTTGATATAGGTTTTGGAGCTGGATTATTAAGAAGATACATGAGTGAACAAAGGATGTCACACATGAAGGTTTCAAGTCTTTTGGTGCCCCAATCTCATGTGCTCGAGAAAGCAACCTGTGGTGACATTGTCATTGTATGAGGCTGAATATATAGAAAGATCCTATGCTGCATGTCAAGAAATTTGGGTCAAATCT
The DNA here is from genome assembly GCF_029867415.1 of Vicia villosa. Taxonomy (NCBI): domain Eukaryota; kingdom Viridiplantae; phylum Streptophyta; class Magnoliopsida; order Fabales; family Fabaceae; genus Vicia; species Vicia villosa. Next base: position 20,693,056 of record NC_081183.1, on the reverse strand, counting down.
GTGTTGGAAGAGATCGGGGTCGAAGTGATGAAATCTCTAGTGGTCAGTAAGGCAATGTTGATGCAAACTTGCAAGCTAACAACTAGAAAAATAAACACGCATACAAAATAATCAGAGCCAACATGCATTTATCTCAATTGAATAGAAAAAATTCACAACACGTTAGTCGCATATGGTGGGTTAACGTACGCAAAGGCGTTTCGTGCAAATTGAGTTAACGTGAGGACGCGAATTGAGTTCACGTTACGCATGGACGTGAATTGAGTTGACGTAGGGAGAGGGCACAAATACAAAGTCGTAAACATAAAATTTAAATCCTATTTAAATGCGATGGAATTAAAATGTTGCATGTAAACACAAATCAACAGCAAGCCACAAGCGCAAAAAGCAATCATTACAGTCAAATTGAAATGCGAATAAAACAAAACGCATTGTATCGTATCATAACGAAAAGCAATGTCACGTGACGAAAAACATAATAGCAAAAGCAAATGCAAATTGATGCCATACAAAACTACCAATAGTATATAAATATTTGAGTTAAACGCGATGACAACGGATTCAAAATGTCGCGCGTAAACAAAAAAATCAACTGCAAATTGCTAACGCAAAACGCGCTTATTACAATCAAATAAAAAACATACAACATGTAACGCGCATATTTTTAACACGCACGAATTCACATAATGCGAGAGTTGGAATAATGCACGCAATATCGTCACGACGCAATACAACATGCGAAACATAATGTCGCTTACCAACACACAACCCCACGACAACCAACATACAATGTCGAACGTGCGTAATACATTTCGAACCAATTTCAACACAATAAGAAACAAAATCAGTAGCACCATATCATGCATATTTACAACCTTACAAATGATGCAACATAATCACAATCGAAACCAATACAACTCTTCAAACACCACAGTCAGAAATTCTTTTAAACCAAACAAGTGAATCAAAATCTAAAAAGAAATGAATCAAAAATCGTAAAAGAAAAAACTGATATACCACCTGTGTTGCGGAGGAAATCGTGTTGGTTGGTGGTGTTTCAAACTATTTTGCGGTGATTTACGTTGGGACTAATAGATGGAAGTAGTGGTTGACTTGGTGATGTCGAAGTGCTGGCGGAGGGAAGACTTTTAGTGAAAGTTTGTGTGGTTAAAGGAAGGAGGGTGTTCACTGGTTGTTGTTTGGTGGCCGCCGATGAATAGAGAGACATAGATAAGAGATTGGTTGTGAGAAGCGAAAAGAGAGTGAGACTTGCGGAGGTGTTTCAGAGAGAGAGAGAGAGAGAGAGAGGGGGGGATGAATCTCTATTTTTTGTTTTATGAATTTAAGTGAAAAAAGGAAGATATGATATTTTTTAAAACATCCGCCTCCTTTTTTTTTCATTGCCTTTTTCCTCAATTATCCACTCAGATACTAGTTATAGTTATTTAAGTTTTGAAAATTTGATCCCATACCCATTCTACCTTTGTGTCAATTATTATTTTTTAGGAAATTAAAATTAATCCTAAACTAAATATTTTCTTAGATTTTGTCTCCTTATTTAAACGTGATAACATAATTTACTCATTTTTTTTGGAATTTTCTCTTAACTAACAGAATATCTAAATTATTCGAACTCAATTATTAATTTTAGTTTTTATTAAATTTGGAATATTAAAGCAATCAAAGCGTGCACATTTGAAGGAAAATTTTTCTATGCGGAACAAAATTGGGGTACCACACCCTATACATCTTTGGTTTAAGTAATGAAAGTTGTTCAAGTAATCAACAACTAATTACGAAAATTTATTTTAAAGCTTAAATATTTTTTATTAATTTATATATTACATAAAAGCATAATCAATTGCTTAGTGATAAGTGCCAAAATATCGATATTTTGAGTATATATTTGTGGCACTTATCGATTCTATTCTTATGTTTTTGTAATAAAATCCTAACTTTTGTGTAAATATGTGCATGCTTGTCTTTTTGATAAATTTTTATACCAATTAATAGTTTTCCATTCATTTTATAGGTATTCATGCATATTTGAAACATTGAGTAATAAAGACCAAAGGCTAAGCTTCAAGAATACAAATTTTACCAATTCATCAAAGAATAAGGCTCAAAATAAGGATGATAAAAACCATCAATTTGGTTTCTATTTAGTCATTGTTAGAAAGAGCATTGAATAAGCTTTCCAACGCTTCGAACCAGACGCAATTCAGAGTCACAGTTCTCAAGTTATGGCGAAAACAAAATTTGGTTTTTTCTGCTACCCGTTTAAAAGGGGGAAATCACATTGTTTAGGTGATTTTTTGGGGGTATTTATTCCCAACTCACCAAACCTTCATTCTTATGATAGATTAGGTTAGAAAACAACTAAGGAGCTTGCATTTGGATGACTGGAGGTGGATTGATCATTGATCAGAACTGACAAACCAGGATATTTTCGGTTCATTTCTCTTCCTCTTTGTGTTTTCTTTTATAGTTGGGTTTTGTGTATGTATTTACTTTGAGCTCGTGTATATTTGTCGCCCATGGCATTATATAAAACTTGCTTTATAAATCTGTGTTGATTGTTGTCTTAGATTATTGCTTTGTTCTTTGGATTTGGGTTGTTTTAGAGATAAACTTCATGAATCCTTATATAGGATAATTAAATGTTAGTTTCTGAACTCTAGAGATAAATTTGGAGCTAACAATCACTGTGGGTATCTGTACTTAATGCTTTGGTGTTTGAGCAGCGAGAATACGGATGTTCTCGCGACTTTGCGTTAGAGATAACCTTAGTTGTGAATTGTCTCGTAGGTGCTTCAGAGATGAACACTTACGTGAGAGATACGTTATAACATAGGCAGATATCGTGGGTTGAGTATAACTGGTCGACAAGTTTAAATTTGTAAGAAGTAGATCATATGCAAAGCTTGATAAGTTTTATCTTTCCGAAGAATGAATTCTTTTATGTTCATATATTTTACTTTTACATTCTTATACTTTTGTCATCCAAACCCGAGCTCGAAACCGTAGAAACTGTTGAATGGCATTCTCACCATCTCCGTGGACACGATAAATCCCGGATAAATATTTCCAAAATTTTTGTTGCTTTCCGCTATGCCTGCTTCAACACTTAACAAAAAAGAAATTGCACCATATAGTGAAGTGTTGAGTTTGACTCATAAGTAATGTCAAGTGGGCAAGGGGCGGAGTTGCAGAGATGTGTAGGGGTATTACTCTAATATGGATAATAAGTATCCTTATATATTTTTGTAACACTAAAACCTTAATTTGTGTAATTCAGAACAAATTAATAAGATGAAACTATATATGCTCTATAATCACAGACATAGGTAATTTGATTGAATTACGTGAACAAAACTTTTGCGAAGTTCTCTCTAGTCTCATATGTATCCGCGTTCCTGGCCCAACATAAAGATGTTACAACCCAAAAAGAAAATAGTGAATGATAAGAAAATGAAAAGGAAACAAGACATTGTGTTGCTTCTTTTTCAATCTTTTATATCATGCACCATTTTCTTTTTGGTGCAATTCCTTCTTTATTTAACAAATTGTTACATTTTTATGAAATACATAGTTTAATTTAAAAAATCAAATACTTATGGTTTAAAATAAATTTCATTCAGCTCAAAATCGGAAGAACACAATACTAAAAGAAGATTAATTGGATTTCCTCTCGATTAAAATTTGTCACCGTGAGAAAAAGTGATTCCGTAACACTTATTCTCTCGATTAAAAGTTTCAATCGAGAGAAAAAGTGGGGCGTTCTATTTGACTGTTATTGAAACTTTCAATCGAGGAAAAAAGTCTAACGTGTCATCTTAAAAATGTTATTATTAGAAATCAAACCCATAACCAAATTCACTTTTCAATTCCATTCGCAGTTGTCTGGGAAAAGAATCGCGCATTTTCCGTTACACCCAATATTACCTCTCCCATCCAACTGAAGCAAAAGTTCTAATTCAACTGGAAGTTAAAGCTCATTTTCGTAGTAATGCAGAAGGTTTATATGCATTTTTCTCGATTATATACAGGTCTAGTGTATTCATTTAAAGTAGTAGAGTTAAAGAGAGTAAGAAGTTGTATAGAATTATTTGTTATTTGTTTCTAAATAATATAGATATTTCATCACATTTAATTTATCATAACAAAGTGGATATTTTAATTTCTAAAAGTGATCAAATTTATTTTAAGGTTCAGATAAAATAGAAATAGATTGAACTTTGAGAGAATTAAAAAGCATCAATATTAGAGTTGCAAATACATGAAATTATTTTTGAACTTTATTCCTACTATGACACACAATGACATATCCCTGATATACACCTTGGACGTTTAGGAAGAGTGCAATCCGGCATTGCTTTACGACATTCTCCATCAGACCAGCATTTAACAGCTCCTGTGTGATGTCAAATTAATAATAATAATAATAATAATAATAATAATAATAATAATAATAATAATAATAATAATAATAATAATAATAATAATAATAATAATAAATAATGAAACATTGTATATGAAATTAACGATTAAATATTTTGTGGTCCTCATAAATATTTATATTTTAGTTTTAGTTTTTGAAAAATAGTCTTTTTAAAATTTTTCATCTATATTTTTAGTCTCTCCTACAATTTAATGATAATTTTTACAATTTATTGACAAAATTAACGACAATTTTAGCGACAGTTTAGTGACAATTTACTATTTAACGTCTGAATTAGCGACAATATTTGCAGGAGCAGCTAAAAATATGGATGAAAATATTTAAGAGAACCAATCTTTGAAAAAAAAAAAGTAAAAGACTAAAAAAAAATTATAAAATATTTAGGAGGACCACCAACATATTTAACCCTAAAATTAAAATAATTTTTGAAAATAAATTGAAAAATTGAATTTACCATCTGTTACAATGATACCATCCATTACAACAACGAATTCGAAAAGAAAAATAATTATGACACTAACAAACTTAAGAATTTGTGCCATATGTTCTCTGATCTTATGCATTTTGAAGTATACATTTATATATTTATTTTATACTGTGAAAAATTACATTTCTTCAAATGTCTCTTGATGGTTGTTAGAATTCATTCTAATATTTCAGGAATACATTATTTCAAGTTTCTCTCTTATTCCTTGTTATAATTAAACTCTTAATTTCTATATTTTCACACGCACAAGAAATTGTTTGTTCTATTTTAAAATTACATAATTTACTACACATGCACCAAAGGTTGAACTTGAGTTTTTTCTTACTTCAGAATATAAACATCTTTATTATAAACGAAACGTTTGAAACAAGCAAATTTTGAGAGGTATAATTAAAATTAGATTGCAATACCTTCATAATTTCCAAGGATCCTAATTAATCATATTATATTAAAATTTCAACACACTTCTTCAATGAAAAATACTTGCATGGATACGAACCTAAATCCATATTTTTAGGCATAACTAATTAAAAGTGAGAAAATTGATATTTATTAAAAAAAATTATTTCCGTTTTTAATTACTATCATAGAGGGTGGTTAGTTTAATAGAGAGAAATAATTTTATTTTAGTTTTTTAATTAATAAAAAATATAATTGGTTGTGTGTAAATCTATGTATATGGTTGTGTCCATATAAGAATTGTTTCTCCTTCGAGATGGAGAGAATAAATGATGATACATATTAAAGATGTGACCAAAAATGGTTTGAATTGTGTTGAAATTATTTTTAACATTTTTAATCGTTGGTTTAATATAAAAATAAGTTTTAACAAAATTGTTAGAGAGAGATAGTAGAAATAATAGAAAATAATTATTTTAATTCACCCTATAATTCATTGTTACCTTCTCACGCTTGAGAGACTTTTACCATAACTCAACTGATTAAAAATTTAGTAAGATATTTCCTAGGCCAAAATTTACGTGTGCCTTAGATTTCCCCACACAATTAAGAAAAGATATCTTAGTCTTTCATCCTAAATAATATGGATATAACTTAGTCATGTGGGAAAATCATAATTAATGAAAGATTAAATATTATAAAATTATCACATTTGACTTTTAATCCTTATAAAAAAATATTAATTTTTAATTTTTATAAAATTATTTTTGTACGCGGTTTTAATTCTTTACAGAGACTAAAGTTGCGTGTAAAAGTAATTCTATAGAAACTAAAAATCAATATTTTTAATAGAGACTAAAAGTCAAAATTGAAATATTTATAGGGACTAATAACATATTTAACCCTTATCGAAATGATAAAGTGATAAAGTGATTATCACATTATGTCTACATTCCAACATCTATTCAGAAATCAGAAAAATCCACAAATAACATTTTTTTTCCAGAATTTATTTACAATCTGCAGCAAAAATTTCGCATGACTTAAATCAAACAATTAAAATATGCATAATGTCAATTTTTTGTTAAATTATTTTTTTTACTAGATTTTAGAAAATTCGGTAAAAATGCAAAAATTAATTAGGTACCACCAACCTTTTAAAAATTTGATAAAAATGAAAAATACATATATTTTGAAACTACCTGTAAAGTATTTCTTGCAGAGCTTTGTATACAATATGCAAAAAATTATTCAGGTAAATCAGACAATTAAAAAAATTTTCAATAATATACAATATATTATTGAATATTTGAAAACTGGATCAAGTTTGTAGTATTGATTCTTAAAAAATCTGATAACAACGAATAAATGCATTTATTCTGAAATCTGCAAATAACTGTATGAAAATTTTGATACAATCGGGAACAAATTTTATAATTAATTAAAATCAAACAATTAAAAATAAAATAAAAAACACAATAATTTAACAGTTTTTATTAAAAGAATATTTTGGTCGTATTACCCCACTTATGATTTCGTCATGATCAACTTGGTTTACTCTCAAACAAATAATGTAAAAAAAAGCTTATATTCATTCAAAATATCTATCCTTTTTAATTAATCGTTTGATTTTAAAAATACTTTTTTTTTCTTTCTTTTTGATTTGTGTGGAACTAGTTTTCATAAGCTTGTTTAAAAACTACATTTTACATTTTTCTCAAGAATTATTCTATTTGATTTTTTTTTCCTTGAGTCATCCTTTGATTTAAGTAATTCCATTGGTTGAATTATTGTAGCAGATATTTGTTGGGAATATAGTCGTTGAGTATTATTTTATTATGTCAGGTTAATCCCTTACAACCTTGTATGAATAGTAGAAATTGTCGAGCACTTTTTGAGCCATTGTATCTTGTGTGCTATTTTTAAGTCTCGTTATTAGAAAAAATAGTATTTACCGTTGGCTGTTTTTTGACACTATAAGTAGAAAAATCGTGTCTAAGGTTAAATGGCTCAGAGGTATCAAGGCCAGCCTGAGTCTATGCCGAGGCTAAACTGAAGAAAACGTTAAAAATGCAAATTCCAAAAGTAAAAAAAATTATTAGTGTGGGCCTAACCAACGCTAAAGTCAAACTTCAAAAGTCAACTAATCATGTTTAGCAGGGGTTATCCGACGCTAAAGTCAAACTTCAAAAGTAAAAAAGTACAATAGTATTGGCCACACCCACGCTAAAGTCAAGCTTCAGAAGTAAACAAATTATTTAGCAGGGGCAACACCCACATTAAAGTTAAACTTAAGAAGTGAACAAATCATATTTAGCGGGGGGATGTCCGACACTAGAGTCAAACTTCAAAAATCAACAAAATACAACAATGTGTGCCAAACCCGTGATAAAGTCAAACTTTAGAAGTCAACTAATTATTTTTAGCAGGGGCTGACGGACGCTATATTCAAACTTCAAAAGTCAACAAAATTGTGTAGAGTGGGTCTGACCGACGCTAATTTCAAACTTCAAAAGTCAACATAACATGGCTTGCATGGGTGTACCTGAGCATACATGAGCATCGACTAAAGATGAAACTAAGATGTTTAGATGAGTTGAGAAAAATAAACCAGTAATACGTGATATGATGACCCTTCAATTTATATGTGACCTAAGAGAAAAGAGGGGCCACATCATGATCTGATTCTTGAGACAATTACAAATTCAAACAATTTCTTAACTAATTATCTCATCCACCCTAACATAATCAACTTCATTCTATGATTCCAGCCATTAAATGATATTTAGTTAGGTAAAAAACCTTTGTCTGCACTTGTGGTATGTGGATATGTAACCACCACCCCTGCCAATGATATGCAGATATAGAAATCATTATTGACAAAAAATTAGAATGAAGACAAGGGATGAAATCGACAAGAATAATGTCTATCTAAAATTTCTTGGTGAACCCTTCCTGTTTCCATCCCATGTCTTTCACTGCTATAAAATTGAGCCTTTGAGCTCTTATTCGGGAAATGAAGCATTCCATAAAGCCCTTAGGGAGTCCTAGGATAATACATAAAAAGCACCAAGTTATATTCTTAAGACTCTAAGAAAAATAAGTTTGTACATATGATAATAAGCCATAAGTTACACCTAAAACTATAGGCACGCGGCTTGAATTCTATGATGGACTTCATATTTATTTTACATCATAACTCACAACACTTAGACTTGAAGTTTTTTTTATAGAAATGGTACCTAATGTTCAGGGATAGAACTATCATATGAAACATTTATACGACTCTGAAGCCTCTGTAGAAATTCTTCCTGGAAAACAGAAAATTCAACATTGCAGATTTATTATGCAATATGTATCAATCATTAAATAAAGTAGAGTGGCATATTATCTCAGATGCCCTACATGGCAAGAAAGGATAAATAAAATGAAAAAAATAAAACACAACGATGTTAGTCATAGATGTCATGATGAAAGCTACTAAACATTTAGAGCACACTTTAAATAACCCAAATTACATTTAGAGCTATCAATATGAAATGGGTGTTCAAGTTGAACCACAATGATAATGGGTCGATAGCAAGACATAAGGAAGAATTTGTATTTCGTGGATTTCCTTAGAGTGCAGGACTCGACTAATCTGAAGTATTTGCACATTGTCGTTAGATTGGAGAATGTCAGATTGGTTGTCGCCTTGGCATGCAAGCAAGGCTAGTCGACATTTCCCTTAGATGTGAAGTCAGCATTTTTGAATGGTCATTTAGACGAAGAGGTCTATGTCACACAACCTCATGGGTTTGTGATTCAGGAGGAAACGAGTAAGGTGTATAAGTTGCACAAAGCGTTCTATGGCCTCAAATAGGCACCTAGGGCATGGAACAAGAAGATCGACTCATACTTAATAGAATTGGGATTCTTAAAATGAAAATCTGAGTATGGTGTGTATGTTAAGGTTGTGGCACAAGATATAACAATCATTTGCTTGTATGTAAATAACTTATTGGTAACTGGAAATAGCTTGGAGAACTTGTCGAAGTTCAAAGAGATGATGATGAGAGAATTTGAAATTTTGGATCTAGGAAAGTTATCTTATTTTTTAGGCATGGAATTTCAAATGTCGAAGCAAGGTATGTTTCTACATCAAAGGAAGTATGTCAAAGAGATACTCAACAGATTCAAGATGGATGATTTGAATCCTACATCTTTGCCTGTCAAACCGAATTTGAAATTGGAGAAGCATGAAGAGGAAGACAAAGTTGATGTAACTTTGTTTAAACAAATTTTTGGATCTCTGAGGTATGTGTGCAAAAGTCGAGTTGATATAGGTTTTGGAGCTGGATTATTAAGAAGATACATGAGTGAACAAAGGATGTCACACATGAAGGTTTCAAGTCTTTTGGTGCCCCAATCTCATGTGCTCGAGAAAGCAACCTGTGGTGACATTGTCATTGTATGAGGCTGAATATATAGAAAGATCCTATGCTGCATGTCAAGAAATTTGGGTCAAATCTGTGTTGGAAGAGATCGGGGTCGAAGTGATGAAATCTCTAGTGGTCAGTAAGGCAATGTTGATGCAAACTTGCAAGCTAACAACTAGAAAAATAAACACGCATACAAAATAATCAGAGCCAACATGCATTTATCTCAATTGAATAGAAAAAATTCACAACACGTTAGTCGCATATGGTGGGTTAACGTACGCAAAGGCGTTTCGTGCAAATTGAGTTAACGTGAGGACGCGAATTGAGTTCACGTTACGCATGGACGTGAATTGAGTTGACGTAGGGAGAGGGCACAAATACAAAGTCGTAAACATAAAATTTAAATCCTATTTAAATGCGATGGAATTAAAATGTTGCATGTAAACACAAATCAACAGCAAGCCACAAGCGCAAAAAGCAATCATTACAGTCAAATTGAAATGCGAATAAAACAAAACGCATTGTATCGTATCATAACGAAAAGCAATGTCACGTGACGAAAAACATAATAGCAAAAGCAAATGCAAATTGATGCCATACAAAACTACCAATAGTATATAAATATTTGAGTTAAACGCGATGACAACGGATTCAAAATGTCGCGCGTAAACAAAAAAATCAACTGCAAATTGCTAACGCAAAACGCGCTTATTACAATCAAATAAAAAACATACAACATGTAACGCGCATATTTTTAACACGCACGAATTCACATAATGCGAGAGTTGGAATAATGCACGCAATATCGTCACGACGCAATACAACATGCGAAACATAATGTCGCTTACCAACACACAACCCCACGACAACCAACATACAATGTCGAACGTGCGTAATACATTTCGAACCAATTTCAACACAATAAGAAACAAAATCAGTAGCACCATATCATGCATATTTACAACCTTACAAATGATGCAACATAATCACAATCGAAACCAATACAACTCTTCAAACACCACAGTCAGAAATTCTTTTAAACCAAACAAGTGAATCAAAATCTAAAAAGAAATGAATCAAAAATCGTAAAAGAAAAAACTGATATACCACCTGTGTTGCGGAGGAAATCGTGTTGGTTGGTGGTGTTTCAAACTATTTTGCGGTGATTTACGTTGGGACTAATAGATGGAAGTAGTGGTTGACTTGGTGATGTCGAAGTGCTGGCGGAGGGAAGACTTTTAGTGAAAGTTTGTGTGGTTAAAGGAAGGAGGGTGTTCACTGGTTGTTGTTTGGTGGCCGCCGATGAATAGAGAGACATAGATAAGAGATTGGTTGTGAGAAGCGAAAAGAGAGTGAGACTTGCGGAGGTGTTTCAGAGAGAGAGAGAGAGAGAGAGAGGGGGATGAATCTCTATTTTTTGTTTTATGAATTTAAGTGAAAAAAGGAAGATATGATATTTTTTAAAACATCCGCCTCCTTTTTTTTTCATTGCCTTTTTCCTCAATTATCCACTCAGATACTAGTTATAGTTATTTAAGTTTTGAAAATTTGATCCCATACCCATTCTACCTTTGTGTCAATTATTATTTTTTAGGAAATTAAAATTAATCCTAAACTAAATATTTTCTTAGATTTTGTCTCCTTATTTAAACGTGATAACATAATTTACTCATTTTTTTTGGAATTTTCTCTTAACTAACAGAATATCTAAATTATTCGAACTCAATTATTAATTTTAGTTTTTATTAAATTTGGAATATTAAAGCAATCAAAGCGTGCACATTTGAAGGAAAATTTTTCTATGCGGAACAAAATTGGGGTACCACACCCTATACATCTTTGGTTTAAGTAATGAAAGTTGTTCAAGTAATCAACAACTAATTACGAAAATTTATTTTAAAGCTTAAATATTTTTTATTAATTTATATATTACATAAAAGCATAATCAATTGCTTAGTGATAAGTGCCAAAATATCGATATTTTGAGTATATATTTGTGGCACTTATCGATTCTATTCTTATGTTTTTGTAATAAAATCCTAACTTTTGTGTAAATATGTGCATGCTTGTCTTTTTGATAAATTTTTATACCAATTAATAGTTTTCCATTCATTTTATAGGTATTCATGCATATTTGAAACATTGAGTAATAAAGACCAAAGGCTAAGCTTCAAGAATACAAATTTTACCAATTCATCAAAGAATAAGGCTCAAAATAAGGATGATAAAAACCATCAATTTGGTTTCTATTTAGTCATTGTTAGAAAGAGCATTGAATAAGCTTTCCAACGCTTCGAACCAGACGCAATTCAGAGTCACAGTTCTCAAGTTATGGCGAAAACAAAATTTGGTTTTTTCTGCTACCCGTTTAAAAGGGGGAAATCACATTGTTTAGGTGATTTTTTGGGGGTATTTATTCCCAACTCACCAAACCTTCATTCTTATGATAGATTAGGTTAGAAAACAACTAAGGAGCTTGCATTTGGATGACTGGAGGTGGATTGATCATTGATCAGAACTGACAAACCAGGATATTTTCGGTTCATTTCTCTTCCTCTTTGTGTTTTCTTTTATAGTTGGGTTTTGTGTATGTATTTACTTTGAGCTCGTGTATATTTGTCGCCCATGGCATTATATAAAACTTGCTTTATAAATCTGTGTTGATTGTTGTCTTAGATTATTGCTTTGTTCTTTGGATTTGGGTTGTTTTAGAGATAAACTTCATGAATCCTTATATAGGATAATTAAATGTTAGTTTCTGAACTCTAGAGATAAATTTGGAGCTAACAATCACTGTGGGTATCTGTACTTAATGCTTTGGTGTTTGAGCAGCGAGAATACGGATGTTCTCGCGACTTTGCGTTAGAGATAACCTTAGTTGTGAATTGTCTCGTAGGTGCTTCAGAGATGAACACTTACGTGAGAGATACGTTATAACATAGGCAGATATCGTGGGTTGAGTATAACTGGTCGACAAGTTTAAATTTGTAAGAAGTAGATCATATGCAAAGCTTGATAAGTTTTATCTTTCCGAAGAATGAATTCTTTTATGTTCATATATTTTACTTTTACATTCTTATACTTTTGTCATCCAAACCCGAGCTCGAAACCGTAGAAACTGTTGAATGGCATTCTCACCATCTCCGTGGACACGATAAATCCCGGATAAATATTTCCAAAATTTTTGTTGCTTTCCGCTATGCCTGCTTCAACACTTAACAAAAAAGAAATTGCACCATATAGTGAAGTGTTGAGTTTGACTCATAAGTAATGTCAAGTGGGCAAGGGGCGGAGTTGCAGAGATGTGTAGGGGTATTACTCTAATATGGATAATAAGTATCCTTATATATTTTTGTAACACTAAAACCTTAATTTGTGTAATTCAGAACAAATTAATAAGATGAAACTATATATGCTCTATAATCACAGACATAGGTAATTTGATTGAATTACGTGAACAAAACTTTTGCGAAGTTCTCTCTAGTCTCATATGTATCCGCGTTCCTGGCCCAACATAAAGATGTTACAACCCAAAAAGAAAATAGTGAATGATAAGAAAATGAAAAGGAAACAAGACATTGTGTTGCTTCTTTTTCAATCTTTTATATCATGCACCATTTTCTTTTTGGTGCAATTCCTTCTTTATTTAACAAATTGTTACATTTTTATGAAATACATAGTTTAATTTAAAAAATCAAATACTTATGGTTTAAAATAAATTTCATTCAGCTCAAAATCGGAAGAACACAATACTAAAAGAAGATTAATTGGATTTCCTCTCGATTAAAATTTGTCACCGTGAGAAAAAGTGATTCCGTAACACTTATTCTCTCGATTAAAAGTTTCAATCGAGAGAAAAAGTGGGGCGTTCTATTTGACTGTTATTGAAACTTTCAATCGAGGAAAAAAGTCTAACGTGTCATCTTAAAAATGTTATTATTAGAAATCAAACCCATAACCAAATTCACTTTTCAATTCCATTCGCAGTTGTCTGGGAAAAGAATCGCGCATTTTCCGTTACACCCAATATTACCTCTCCCATCCAACTGAAGCAAAAGTTCTAATTCAACTGGAAGTTAAAGCTCATTTTCGTAGTAATGCAGAAGGTTTATATGCATTTTTCTCGATTATATACAGGTCTAGTGTATTCATTTAAAGTAGTAGAGTTAAAGAGAGTAAGAAGTTGTATAGAATTATTTGTTATTTGTTTCTAAATAATATAGATATTTCATCACATTTAATTTATCATAACAAAGTGGATATTTTAATTTCTAAAAGTGATCAAATTTATTTTAAGGTTCAGATAAAATAGAAATAGATTGAACTTTGAGAGAATTAAAAAGCATCAATATTAGAGTTGCAAATACATGAAATTATTTTTGAACTTTATTCCTACTATGACACACAATGACATATCCCTGATATACACCTTGGACGTTTAGGAAGAGTGCAATCCGGCATTGCTTTACGACATTCTCCATCAGACCAGCATTTAACAGCTCCTGTGTGATGTCAAATTAATAATAATAATAATAATAATAATAATAATAATAATAATAATAATAATAATAATAATAATAATAATAATAATAATAATAAATAATGAAACATTGTATATGAAATTAACGATTAAATATTTTGTGGTCCTCATAAATATTTATATTTTAGTTTTAGTTTTTGAAAAATAGTCTTTTTAAAATTTTTCATCTATATTTTTAGTCTCTCCTACAATTTAATGATAATTTTTACAATTTATTGACAAAATTAACGACAATTTTAGCGACAGTTTAGTGACAATTTACTATTTAACGTCTGAATTAGCGACAATATTTGCAGGAGCAGCTAAAAATATGGATGAAAATATTTAAGAGAACCAATCTTTGAAAAAAAAAAGTAAAAGACTAAAAAAAAATTATAAAATATTTAGGAGGACCACCAACATATTTAACCCTAAAATTAAAATAATTTTTGAAAATAAATTGAAAAATTGAATTTACCATCTGTTACAATGATACCATCCATTACAACAACGAATTCGAAAAGAAAAATAATTATGACACTAACAAACTTAAGAATTTGTGCCATATGTTCTCTGATCTTATGCATTTTGAAGTATACATTTATATATTTATTTTATACTGTGAAAAATTACATTTCTTCAAATGTCTCTTGATGGTTGTTAGAATTCATTCTAATATTTCAGGAATACATTATTTCAAGTTTCTCTCTTATTCCTTGTTATAATTAAACTCTTAATTTCTATATTTTCACACGCACAAGAAATTGTTTGTTCTATTTTAAAATTACATAATTTACTACACATGCACCAAAGGTTGAACTTGAGTTTTTTCTTACTTCAGAATATAAACATCTTTATTATAAACGAAACGTTTGAAACAAGCAAATTTTGAGAGGTATAATTAAAATTAGATTGCAATACCTTCATAAATTCCAAGGATCCTAATTAATCATATTATATTAAAATTTCAACACACTTCTTCAATGAAAAATACTTGCATGGATACGAACCTAAATCCATATTTTTAGGCATAACTAATTAAAAGTGAGAAAATTGATATTTATTAAAAAAAATTATTTCCGTTTTTAATTACTATCATAGAGGGTGGTTAGTTTAATAGAGAGAAATAATTTTATTTTAGTTTTTTAATTAATAAAAAATATAATTGGTTGTGTGTAAATCTATGTATATGGTTGTGTCCATATAAAAATTGTTTCTCCTTCGAGATGGAGAGAATAAATGATGATAGCTTGGGATTGTCCAGCATGCTCACACTGCATGTTGCGAAGATTTTCTGCATATGGTGGGAGTGTTGAAAAGGAGCTGCGCAAAGAGGAGGGTGGGAGTGATTTGGGTGACAGTTTGTTGGTGTATATGGAAACAACGAAACTGTTTGATATTCAACAATGGTGTTGTTGACTTAGATGAAATTGTTCACAATGTGAAAATGTTTACATGGTGGTGGTTAGCAATTGGTAACAAACAGAAAATCTACTGTAATTTTTATGAATGGAGTCATTCTCCTCTAGATTATATGTAGTATTAAGGTGCTTAGGTGTTTGCTAGTTGGAAAGGCTTGTTTATGTCTGTAACTGGTTGAGAACTTCTAATTCTCTCCACTGTTTGGCTCTGTTTATATAAAAGATCATTGTTTATCAAAAAAAAAAGATGTGACCAAAAATGGTTTGAATTGTGTTGAAATTATTTTTAACATTTTTAATCGTTGGTTTAATATAAAAATAAGTTTTAACAAAATTGTTAGAGAGAGATAGTAGAAATAATAGAAAATAATTATTCTAATTCACCCTATAATTCATTGTTACCTTCTCACGCTTGAGAGACTTTTACCATAACTCAACTGATTAAAAATTTAGTAAGATATTTCCTAGGCCAAAATTTACGTGTGCCTTAGATTTCCCCACACAATTAAGAAAAGATATCTTAGTCTTTCATCCTAAATAATATGGATATAACTTAGTCATGTGGGAAAATCATAATTAATGAAAGATTAAATATTATAAAATTATCACATTTGACTTTTAATCCTTATAAAAAAATATTAATTTTTAATTTTTATAAAATTATTTTTGTACGCGGTTTTAATTCTTTACAGAGACTAAAGTTGCGTGTAAAAGTAATTCTATAGAAACTAAAAATCAATATTTTTAATAGAGACTAAAAGTCAAAATTGAAATATTTATAGGGACTAATAACATATTTAACCCTTATCGAAATGATAAAGTGATAAAGTGATTATCACATTATGTAAAGAATAGGCCTGGGCTACAATTCTTTAGGTTTGTCAATTTGTGATAGGGTTTTGGTTGATGTCCTGGACAAAATTAGAGTACCACACTGTACCACACACTATACATCTTAAGCTGAACGAAATGAAAATTGCATCATATAGTGAAGGAAATATATTTTAAAGCATAAACATTTTTTATTAATTTATATATTTCATAAAAGCATAATGATTTGCTTAGCAAAAAAGAAATTGTATCATATAGTAAAGTGTTGAGTTTGACTCATAAGTAATGTCAACTGGTAAGGGGTGGGGCTGCGGAGCGGTTTAGGGGTATTATTCTAATATGGATAATTAGTATCCTATATATTTTTGTAACACTAAAACCTTAATTTGTGTATTTCAGAACTATTTAATAAGATGAAACTATATATGCTCTATCGTCAGAGACGTAGGTAATTTGATTGAATTACGTGAACAAAGCTTTGGCGAATTTCTCTCTAGTCTGATATGTATTTGCGTTTTTAGGTCCAACATGAAGATATTACAACCCAAATAGAAAATTGTCAATGATACGAAAATGAAAAGGAAACAAGACATTGTATTGCTTCCTTTTCAATCTTTTATATCATGCACTATTTTCTTTTTGGTGTAATTCCTTCTTTGTTGAACAAATGGTTACATTTTTATGAAATTCATATTTTAACTAAAAAAAATCAAATATTTATGGTTTAAAATAAATTTCATTCTGCTCAAAATCGGAAGAACACAATACTAACAAAAGTATCAATATTAGAGTTACAAATACATGAAATTATTTCTCATACTTTATTCCTACTATTACAGGCAATCACATATCCCTGATACACACATTGGAAGTTTAGGACGAATGCAATCAGGCATTGCTTTACGACATTCTCTATTAGACCAGCATTTAATAGCTCCTGTGTCATGTCAAGTTAAATAATAATAATAATAAATAATGAAACATTATATATGAAACTATGAGTTTAAATATGGTTGTGGTCCTCGTAAACATTTATAACTCAGTTTTAGTTTTTAAAAAATTTTCTTTTAGAAAATAGTTTTCATATTTATACACTTTTTTATTCCTTCTGCAACTTTGTGACGGTTTTTACAATTTACTGACAGAATTAACAACGGTTTTAACGACGGTCTAGCGACAATTTACTACTTAACGATTAAATTAGCAACAATTTTTACAGAATGAACCAAAAATATGAATGGAAATATTTATGAGAACCATTCTTTAAAAAAAAATTTTGAGAGACTAAATAAAAAAATTTAAGAAGAACACAAACATATATAACTCTACAATTAAAATAAATTAAAAAATTAAACTTACCATCAGTTACAACGATACCGTGTGTTACAATGACGAATTTGAAAAGAAAAATAATTATGAGACTAACAAACTTAAGAATTTGTGCCATATGTTCTCTCGTTTTGCATTCTGAAGTATTCATTTATATATATATTTTATACTGTGAAAAATTACATTTCTTCAAATGTCTGTTGATGGTTGTTAGAATTTAATATTTCAATAATATATTATTTCAGTTTCTCTCTTATTCCTTGTAATAATTAAATTCTTAATTTCCATATTTTCACACACACTAGAAATTGTTTGTTCTATTTCAGAATTACATAATTTTACTACACATGCACCAAAGGTTGAACTTGAGTTTTTTCTTACACGAGAATATAAACATCTTTATTATAAAAGAAACGTTTGAAACAAGCAATTTTTAAGAGGTATAATTAAAATTAGATTGCAATACCTTCATAATTTCCAAGGATCCTAATTATTCATATTATATTAAATATTAAAATTTCAACACACTCCAAGATGGAGAGAATAAATGATGATACATATTAAAGGTGTGAACAAAAATGGTTTGAATTGTGTTGAAATTATTTTTAACATTTTTAATCGTTGGTTTAATATAAAAATAAGTTTTAACAAAATTGTTAGAGAGAGATAGTAGAAATAATAGAAAATAATTATTTTAATTCACCCTATATAATTCATTGTTACCTTCTCATGCTTGAGAGACTTTTACCATAACTCAACTGATTAAAAGTTTAGTAAGATATTTCCTAGGCCAAAATTTACGTGTGCCTTAGATTTCCCCACACAATTAAGAAAATATATCTTAGTCTTTCTTCTTAAATAATATGGATATAACTTAGTCATTTGGGAAAATCATAATTAATGAAAGATTAAATATTATAAAATTACCACATTTGACTTTTAATCCTTATAAAAAATATTAACTTTTAATTTTTATAAAATTATTTTTGTACGCAGTTTTAATTTCTCTACAGAGACTAAAATTGCATGTAAAAGTAATTTTATAGAGACTAAAAATCAATATTTTTAATAGAGACTAAAAGTCAAAATTGAAATGTTTATAGGGACTAATAACATATTTAACCCTTATCGAAATGATAAAGTAATAAAGTGATTATCAGATTATGTCTACATTCCAACATCTATTCAGAAATCAGAGAAATCCACAAATAACATTTTTTTTCAGAATTTATTTACAATCTGCAGCAAAAATTTCGCATGAGTTAAATCAAACAATTAAAATATGCATAATGTCAAAATTTTTTTAAAAAAATTTTTTTTACTAGATTTTAGAAAATTCGGTAAAAATGCAAAAATTAATTAGGTACCACCAACCTTTTAAAAATTTGATAAAAATGAAAAATACATATATTTTGAAACTACATGTAATGTAAAGTATTTCTTTTTTTTTCAGTAAGCAAGATTTTATTAATAACAGAACAAAAGTGTTACAAGATACAAACGGAAGCCGAAAAAACAACAGCGGAAAATTACCCACCAAATAGTATCTAAGCTAGATAAAGCAAAGGGTTTTTTGCTAAACTCATAGAAATTACAATTGGGCTGAGTAATATTCCCTATAAATGACCACCTCCAGAGGAGCGCTTTACACCCCCAAACGACGTCTCTAACATTCCAAACACCATTCTTAAAAATGATTTCGTTCCTACGCAACCAAAGGCTCCAAATGATTGCCAACCATATACCTCCTTCCTTTCCCTTTTTAATGTTCAGCTTTCTACAAGTGATGTACCAGGAAGAGAAACTTTCCTTAAAATCAATAACCTTACAATTGATCGTTCCCAACCAATTTGCAATTTCCTTCCAAACTAACTCCACTTCATGACATTCCAACAGCAAATGAACAGAAGATTCGGGATTACAACTGCAAAAAACACAAGAGATATCAGAGTTAGGAGAAAGGATACCTCTTTTGAGGAGCAAGGCCTTAGACGGAATTCCGTTAGCAAAGCACCGCCAACCGAAAGCTCTAATTTTAAGGGGGACATCCACCCTCCAAATGGACTTGTAGGAAACGTCAAAAGCTCCCGGTGGACCATACGGAATATGCATCTTGCACAAGGCCGCATAGCAAGACGAAACGGTGAATGCAGCCGCACCCGAAGGCAACCAAACGATTCTGTCGCGGACAGCCTCAGCTGAGACAGTGCTGTCGCGGACAGCAGCAGCAGAAAGAATGGCTGGGACAGCGGTTTCCAGCTCCCTCTGCAGACCTGCAATCTCTGCAGCAACCGAACCAACAGCTGCGTTCGAAATTCCGAAGCTGCCCCAACTCCATAAACCGTCCAGCCTCCCCCCCATACAAGCAACGAATACCTCCTTCAATCCAGACGCTGCATACGCCTCCGGATAACGGTATAAAAAAGGTTCTCCCTTATGCCACGATGAATGCCAAAAAGAGATTGAATATCCGTTGCCCAAGCTGAACCTGCAATTTTAATTAAAGAAATTTACCGAATGGTTATTTCCTAGCGAGCATATGTCCGCCCACCAAACAGAACAAGAACGGTTGTGATTTAAATTACGTCTCCCATGAATGACATCAAGATTAATATCTCCGTATCGAGATTTCAACAAACGATACCAAAGAGCATTAGATTCTTCTAATATCCTCCATCGCCATTTGTATAGAAGAGCCTTGTTGAAAACATCCAATCTTTTGATTCCTAGACCCCCATTTTCCACCGGTAAACAAACTTCATTCCACCCGACCCAATGCATCTTTCGTCTTTCCTCCGTTCCTCCCCACAAAAAATTACTTTGGATCTTGTTCATTTCTCTTATGACTTTCACCGGAGCTTTATAGAAGGATAGAGTAAATATAGCCAAGCTTGACAAAACCGATTTTATAAGAGTTATTCTACCGCCGAAACTCACCCACCTACTCTTCCACGAAGATAACTTCTTCCTCATTCCGTCAACCAAAGGCTTCCAAAAAATGATTCTACGAGGATTGGAACCTATGTTAATGCCAAGAAACTTGAAATGCTTCGACTCCTCCCGACAACCAAGGAAAACCGTAGCCAACTCCATGAACCGATCATTAACATTAATTCCTATAAGCTTGCTCTTATGGTAATTGATGCTAAGACCCGAAACAATCTCGAAACCTTTCAACACCGTCTTGATGGCCCATAAGTGATTCCAACTACCGTCACCAACCAATAAGGTGTCGTCGGCAAATTGAAGAACATCAATAAAACAACTCCCTTGAACTTTGAATCCCGCGTAATCCCCATTTTCCACCGCCTTATCAATCAAGATTTTAAGGCCTTCCGCCACAATCACGAAAAGAAACGGGGAGATAGGATCTCCTTGACGTAACCCTCTTTCCACCTCAAATTCCCCCGTTGGGCTACCGTTGACCAAGACCGACATCTTGCTAGAAAAAATTAAAACCTCCATCCACCTCATCCATGTGTCCCCAAATCCTATGCTCCTCATCATGAATCTTAGAAAATTCCAATTGACTTTGTCATAAGCCTTCTCAAAGTCGACTTTGAAAAGGAGACACTCCCTTCTCTCCTTAGAAGCAAAATCCACCAATTCGTTAGCCACAAGAACCCCATCCACAAGATTCCTACCCGGGATAAAAGCGGTTTGACTATAGGAAATAATAAAAGGCATTATCTTTTTGATCCTATTAGCCAACAACTTCGCCAAGATTTTGTATATGCAACCAACCAAACAAATGGGTCTATAATCGTCTAATCCCAAAGGATTAGAAAATTTCGGGATAAGGGTAAGAAATGATGAAGTTATGGATTTAGACAAAACAGCCCCGGTATGAAAATCCTTAATGCACGCTCACACATGCCTTTTGATAAAAGACCAACACTTTTGGAAAAAGAGAAGAGACATACCATCCGGTCCCGGACTCTTCGCCCCATCGCAACTCCAAATCGCGCCTTTTATTTCCTCCTCCGAGAAAGGTTCTTCCAAACCTTGACTAGCCTCCGAATTTAAGCAATTGAAAGAGACATTTTCCAAAATCGGTCTATCTTTCAAACTTTCATGAAATTTGCTTTCAAAGTGCCTCTTCACCGCTTCTTTTACCTCTAAAACCGAGCGCACTACCCCATTACTAGTGACTAAGCTACTAATGTGATTCCTTCTCCTTTTCTCCTTCATAACTTTATGGAAGAATCTACTATTCGAATCGCCGTCATTCAACCACTTCAATCTCGACTTTTGAATAAGCATGTTTTCTTTTATTCTAAGATTCATCCAAATGTTTTTACTAGCCTCTTTCCTCCTAGCCAAGTCTTCCGCATTCAAATCCTCCAAATCCTCCATCTCATTTAACTCCTTAATCCCCTCTTCCACCGCCAAGTCGAACCTACCAAACACATTTTTATTCCACCATCTCAATTTATCTCTCAAAAGCCGGATTTTTTCTTTCAAGACAAAATCTCCCCTTCCAAACACCTCCATCTCCTTCCGCTCCTTTTCGACAAACGGCAAGAAATTCTTGTTTGAAAACCATTCGGTGTTGAACTTAAAAGGTTTAGGCCCCCAATCCTCTTTATCGACTTCTAACCAAATCGGGCAATGGTCGGAAATATCCCGGGAACCGATGAATTGGCCAACAACTCCCCACATAGAAACTAAAGTATCGGATACTAGGAACCTGTCTATCCTGCTCTTTGATCTCCCATCCCCACTATACCAACTGAATTTGCGACCATTACACGGAACATCATTAAGGCCAGAACTATCTATGAACTCCGAAAAATATCTCCTCTCAGAATCGGTGCTGGCAGCAGATCTTCCAACCCTCTCATTTCTAGATTTCACGGTGTTAAAGTCTCCCCCAAAAAACCATTCACCATCAGTGTGTTTATTTTTCAGGTTCAGCAAATCTCTCCACAAAATCCTCTTCTCAGCCAAGGCACAGGATGAATAAATATTCACGACATAAAAAGAGAAATTCTGGCAACTGACCTTAACCCCCAAGTATCCGAATCCGCGAAAACTCGACTCGACCGAAACTGTAGACAATTTCCACAGGATCAGTAAACCACCCGCAGCACCAACCGATGGAGAAAAAGAGTAACCAAAGTCATGTCCTCCCCAGAAACTAGGCCAGAGGGAAAATGATCCGTATGAACAGGATTTTGGGCCTGAGTTAAATTACCAAATTTCTTGGGCCTAGATTTCTTTGGAAAGACTGGCCCACACAAATGCCTTAGAGACTTGGATACCACCACTTTCCTCCTTCTAAATCTATTACTCACAGCTGCCTCCTTGTTTACTGTAACACCCTGGATTTCCGCTTACCCCGCAGGGCTTCCGGCCTACCAAGCATGTCACCAGCTTAATCAATAATCCCCCCTAGGTCCGCTTATCGGCTGCCCAGGAAATATTGTTTTTGCCTTCCGCAGGAATCGAACCATGTACCTAGGGGTTAAGTACATATTCATAACAATTCCTGCTACTAGTTAGTTAACAATCGAGTATTGTTAATTACTTTTATCTGACTGTTATTTCTGTTGCAGTGCTAAGTTAAGATGGCTGGGAGAAACGATGCTGCGATTGCTGCCGCCTTGGAGGCTATGGCTCAGGCTTTGGCAAATCAGCCAAATGCTAATGAGAATGCTGGATCCCGCAGTTTGGCGACTTTTCAGAGGGAGAATCCGCCGGTCTTCAA
Organism: Vicia villosa; assembly: GCF_029867415.1. Classification (NCBI taxonomy): domain Eukaryota; kingdom Viridiplantae; phylum Streptophyta; class Magnoliopsida; order Fabales; family Fabaceae; genus Vicia; species Vicia villosa. The sequence goes on along the minus strand of NC_081183.1, from coordinate 20,669,477 downwards.
AGGCAAGCATGACCCCGACGGCGCATTGGAGTGGTTGAAGGAGATTGAGAGAATCTTCCGCGTGATGGACTGCACTCAGGTGCAGAAGGTTCGGTATGGAGCTCATATGTTGACAGTCGAAGCTGACGACTGGTGGCTAGAGACTCGTCAGAGATTGGAGGTGGCGGGTGAAGAGATCACTTGGGATGTGTTCCGCAGAGAGTTTCTGAGGAAGTATTATCCTGAAGATGTTCGGGGAAAGAAAGAGATTGAGTTCCTTGAGCTGAAACAGGGGAGTATGTCAGTGACAGAGTATGCTGCAAAGTTCACTGAGTTGGCTAAATTCTACCCGTATTATAATGGGGCGGGTGCTGAGTTTTCAAAGTGCATTAAGTTTGAGAACGGATTACGCTCTGAGATCAAGAAAGCTGTTGGGTATCAGAAGATTCGTATCTTTCCTAATTTGGTTGATAGTTGCAGGATTTATGAAGAAGATCATAATGCACATTACAAGCTTGTCAAGGATAGGAGAGGTAAGCAGAACCGTAGCACACCTTATGATGCTCCAGTTGGAAAGGGAAAAGCAGAAGTGGCTAATGGCAAGAGAACTAGTGGGGGAGGAGCTCCTGCTAGCGTGATTTGCTTCAAATGTGGAGAACCTGGCCACAAGAGTGATGTATGTACTGCTGGGGAGAAAAGATGTTTCCGTTGTGGTAAGACAGGACACGTAACTACTGATTGTAGACATAAGGAAGTTATTTGTTTCAACTGTGGTGAAGAAGGGCATATTAGTAGCAAGTGTCAGAAACCGAAAAGGGAACCAGGAAGTGGAAAAGTATTCGCTTTAGCTGGGACTCAAACAGCTAATGAGGACAGGAATACCGGAGGTGCGTATTTCATTAGTAATACTTTAATTACTATCGTTGATTATTGGTGCTGCTAGTTGTTTCAATGTTCCTAATTGTGTTGAATGATTAGTATGTTAGATTTAAACCTTGTTGAGTTTGCTCGTTTCGAAGGAATGGTAGTTAGAGTGTTGCCAAGCACAATTTGGGAATCGGAGAGTCGGAAACTAGAACGAAGTTAAGGATGGTGGTATCGGATGATTTTTCGAGGACGAAAATCTTTTAAGTGGGGGAGAGTTGTAACGCCCGAAAAATCGATTATTCGCTTAATTTAGACGTTTGGAGTATTTAGTGAAATTTTCGTATTTTAGGACAATTTAGTCAGTATTAGTTCGGGATAGCGGTTCGACAATTAATCGAGATTTTTAATATTTTTTGTATTAGAAATATTATTAGAGTGTCGAGTATTATTTTGGGAATTTTCAGAGCAAATAAAATTAGACCGTAAAATAAGAGTTAACGAGTAAATTTGGAGTTTTAATAAAATAAAATTATTGGGCTGTAAGTGTGCACGTGTGTTTTGAGAGGTGGCCCAAATTGAATATTAGAGAAGTATTATATTAGGTTTAGAAACATTGAGTCATAACACCAATTAGAAGAACAACCAGCAAAAGAGGGAGAAATTAGGAGAGCATAGCAGTGAACTCAGGAAGAGGAATCATGGGGATTTTCGATCGGGACGATTTAGAGCAACCTTCGATCCAAAGGTAAGGGTGGGGTTCTTGCTCTATAAATAGAGACATGATGGATTGTATGTGGATTTGGGGAATTTTATTCTCTGTGTTTTGATTGAAAACTTGTCTGCTATGTATGAATAATTTTGTGTTCTTGGGTTGGAAATTTCTCTGTTTTAATGATATTGCTGGTTAGTGTTCGGTGACTACCTTGCCTGAATTGAAATTATGATTGACGAATATTCTCTGTGGTGAGGACAAATTTGTGATGTTGTAATAATAATTTTCTGGAATTGAGACGCCGTAGAGGAACGACCGTCCCCTTGCTATGACGAGAAACACCTATCATAGTGCCGAGGGGAACACCCTCATATGCATACTGTAGCAATACATGAGTTATACCACGTTTCAATTGGTAGTATTGGTACATCATGTTCTTAGTTCATCAATATATATATGTTGTACTATTATCATTTTTCTATTAGCACTGTACCGCCCATGTTTTAATAGATATAACCATTGGTATGTAACGAGTTGACACTGTAGCAGCCTATATTTTGTTAGACATAACAATTGGGTAGATAGTACAATTAATAGATATGGGAATTGGTAAAACACTATAGCGTCATTTACATAACAATGGATAGGATCATGTTTATAGTTTTGGCACTTATATAAACTCACGTTTAAATTAAAAATCTTATTTCAGTTTACTAATTTATAACATTTTATAAGTATTTTATTAGTATGAATAATAATAATAATAATAATAATAATAATAATAATAATAATAATAATAATAATAATAATAATAATAATAATAATAATAATAATTTTGAGAGATATGAATTAGAGATAAAAGTTAATTTAAATTAATTTTCAATCCTGTTAGAGTTGTCAATAGGGTTGTTAGAGTTACTTTCGAATTGTTTAGAGTTAAATCTGATAAGTTGTAAAGATTAAAATTAAAGGTAGTTGACCTTTTAGAATTGTTTCATTATTACTTGAGTCAGACCATTAGTCAATTAGGTTCATAAGAGTTACCCTTATAGGTAAGAGTTGTCAGTAGAGTATTTTTGGGCGACGTTTTCGGGGATGTTTTGACTTGTTGCATATTTTGAGATATTGTGAATTTTGCGATGTTGCAGGAAATTAAAGTGACGAGTAATTATCAATAATGAATGATATATATTGGCGACGTAGGCAAATGCCTTATGCGACGTTGTTTTGTGATCGATTGTGGTTGTTGCATTTCATAGTGTCTCATAAATTGCATGTTGTAGCGACGACCTGGATTGGCAAAACAGCGACGAAGGCCTATGCCTGTTTTTGATGCCTCTTTTATCTGGCAATTGGCGATGGGGGCTGAAGCCCTGGGTACCACATGCATGATGCATTAGTCGTGTCTCATCCATGTGCTTTATTGTGACGTTGTGCGTGATTATATGATTTTGATTTTTGAATTGTTTGTGATTGAAATTGAGACGTGAGATATATATATTATGACTTGAACCGTAATATACTCTTTATCATGACTTTATTTATATTGTTTGATATCTCACCCTTTGCTTGTTTTCACCGTTGCCTTTATACTGGTAACGTGCAGGTGATGCTAGTGAGTGAAGGATTAGCTGTCGCGAGTTGAGTCGGTTGTCGCTCTGATACGTAGCACTCGGGGGGATAAAACGATTGTTTTTATTATTGTTTTTAATTGCTGAATTTTATTTAGTTTTGATTTAAATTGTAACTTAAAGTTACCGTGCAAAGATGCTACGACTTGATTTAAATATTTATGAAGTTTGATGATTCCGCTGCGAAGTAAATTATTTGATGAGGTGTTTTTGAGGATTAAATTAATGTTAGGATTTGTCCGCTTTTGTTTAAGTGCTACGTATCTATGTGGAGGCGTAATTGCCGTAAGTGAATTAAATGACGAATGTGACATCCTATTTCATCGTATGATTTTTTTTTAAGATACTCTGATTTTCTGTATAAATTATCGGGTAGATTTGGGGTGTTACATTTACTTCCAAAGTGGGACCACAAACCACGTTAAAGGGCCCAGCAGGTGTTTGATAAAAAGAATCTTTGACTCTTGTTCCCAAAGAGTTAAAGTCTGATATAGGGTCGGATATAGAGTCAGCTCCAAAACAAACCTTTTCATGTAAAGCGCCTTCAGTTTCTTTATTGTTTGTTCCTTTTGCTGTCAGTAAAGCTTCATCGAAAGAAGAGAAGCAAAGATTAAGGTCCAAATCTTTACTACCCTCAGCTAGCTTTCCACATTCTACGTTTCCACAATGGTTCTTTCCTTTGTCCGGATTTTTGCATCTCCCCACACTACTAACGTCATTGTTGATGGACTCCGTGGAGTTCACTTCCCAAAGCTTGTCGCCGTCCATCTCCCCTTCTTCGCTTCCTGCCGGCACCGACCAAGACTCCTCAGAGTTGGAAAGAGAACAACTATTTGCCTTGGTAGCAGCCTCCTTGTTTATGAGTCTAAACGGCCCGTACGCATCTTCCCGGAGTACAAGACTAAAAAGCTCCCCGTCTATATTCACCGATATTCTCTCTGCCAAAGAAAAACACAGAGGAACCCTTATAAGAATCCTTGCTATATCCATGTTCTTGCCCTCTTTGAAGTTCTCGTCCATGTTGACAAAGCAGCCAAAGGAGTTGGCTAGAGCTTCAAAGAAGTCGATGTTCCAAGCATGGCAAGGCACGCCATGAACCCGTATCCACGTGACTCGTTCCGCATCAACCGCTTCCTGTTGCCAAGGTTTAATGGTTCTAAACCATTTTTTCCACCAAGTATTGCCTTCACTCATCAAATCTGAGATCACACCCTCCTCCATTTCTTCTAACAAGCAAAGATTCGCTCCCAGCGGGATAACCTTTATTGAGAAAAAACCCTCAATCTCAAAATGAGTTTGGATATTGTATGACTCTCCTGGGAACAGAACTTCACCGATGTACGCCTTACTCCATCTATCTCTATCCTCAAGTTTAGAAGAATAATTAACCGAAGCTAGAGCCTCAGAGTTCCCACGTGATGCCCCCAAAACCATTGTTTCAGCATATGATCTGGTGCTCTTCGGCCTTCCAACACCCGCCCCCGGACCTCCTACATCACCCTTCTTGAAATGAAACCTCTCAATGTTAACACTTGTGGAGTTAAACTGTTTAGCCCTTGTCTTGTCTACTGTATCGTTTCGTTCATATCTGGGAGGGTTTGCATGGATTTTCTTCCCATCTATCAAGATATTGTCGAGTCTGACTGCCAACATTCTAACATCGTCCGCTCCTCTGAATCTTGCGAAGCCAAAACGCCTACCAAACTTATTCCTCCTTGGGGATATCATCACCTCAGCCACATTACCATGACAACCGAAAAGTCCGAATACATCTTTTGCCCTGATTATTTCAGGAAAATCCGAAAAGAAAATTGTTTCCAATATCTCCGCCGTGGCGCCTTGCTTACCTCCATAAGGGAAAACGTCCCATTTAGAGGAAAACCCTCTGAAAATCTTCCTATTTGTCTTCTTCCACTCCATTAAACGAAAAAACAAAATCAAAAGCTAGAGAGAGGTGGGAGAGCGTAAACCTTTCTCTCTCTTCATAACGTTCTTTTTATGCTTTCAAATGTAAAGTATTTCTTGCAGAACTTTGTATACAATATGCAAAAAATTATTCAGGTAAATCAGACAATTAAAAAAAATTCAATAATATACAATATATTATTGATTATTTGAAAACTGGATAAAGTTTAGTATTGATTCTTAAAAAATCTGATAACAACGAATAAATGCATTTATTCTGAAATCTGCAAATAACTGTATGAAAATGTTGATACAATCGGCAACAAATTTTATAATTAATTAAAATCAAACAATTAAAAATAAAATAAAAAACACAATAATTTAACAGTTTTTATTAAAAGAATATTTTGGTCGTATTACCCCACTTATGATTTCGTCATGATCAACTTGGTTTACTCTCAAACAAATAATGTAAAAAAAGCTTATATTCATTCAAAATATCTATCATTTTTAATTAATCGTTTGATTTTAAAAATACTTTTTTTTCTTTCTTTTTGATTTGTGTGGAACTAGTTTTCATAAGCTTGTTTAAAAACTACATTTTACATTTTTCTCAAGAATTATTCTATTTGATTTTTTTTTCCTTGAGTCATCCTTTGATTTAAGTAATTCCATTGGTTGAATTATTGTAGCAAGTATTTGTTGGGAATATAGTCGTTAAGTATTATTTTATTATGTCAGGTTAATCCCTTACAACCTTGTATGAATAGTAGAAATTGTCGAGCACTTTTTGAGCCATTTTATCTTGTGTTCTATTTTTATGTGTTCTATTTTTAGGATGATAAAAATCCATATTTGTCGCCCATGGCATTATATAAAACTTGCTTTATAAATCTGTGTTGATTGTTGTCTTAGATTTTTGCATTGTGCTTTGGATTTGAGTTGTTTTAGAGATAAACTTCATGAATCCTTATGTATGATAATTAAATGTTAGTTTCTGAACTCTAGAGATAAATTTGGAGCTAACAATCACTGTGGGTATCTGTACTTAATGCTTTGGTGTTTGAGCAGCGAGAGTACGGATGTTCTTGCGACTTTGCGTTGGAGATAACCTTAGTTGTGAATTGTCTCGTAGGTGCTTCAGAGATGAACACTTACGTGAGAGATACGTTATAACATAGGCAGATATCGTGGGTTGAGTATAACTGGTCGACAAGTTTAAATTTGTAAGAAGTAGATCATATGCAAAGCTTGATAAGTTTTATCTTTCCGAAGAATGAATTCTTTTATGTTCATATATTTTACTTTTACATTCTTATACTTTTGTCATCCAAACCCGAGCTCGAAACCGTAGAAACTGTTGAATGGCATTCTCACCATCTCCGTGGACACGATAAATCCCGGATAAATATTTCCAAAATTTTTGTTGCTTTCCGCTATGCCTGCTTCAACACTTAACAAAAAAGAAATTGCACCATATAGTGAAGTGTTGAGTTTGACTCATAAGTAATGTCAAGTGGGCAAGGGGCGGAGTTGCAGAGATGTGTAGGGGTATTACTCTAATATGGATAATAAGTATCCTTATATATTTTTGTAACACTAAAACCTTAATTTGTGTAATTCAGAACAAATTAATAAGATGAAACTATATATGCTCTATAATCACAGACATAGGTAATTTGATTGAATTACGTGAACAAAACTTTTGCGAAGTTCTCTCTAGTCTCATATGTATCCGCGTTCCTGGCCCAACATAAAGATGTTACAACCCAAAAAGAAAATAGTGAATGATAAGAAAATGAAAAGGAAACAAGACATTGTGTTGCTTCTTTTTCAATCTTTTATATCATGCACCATTTTCTTTTTGGTGCAATTCCTTCTTTATTTAACAAATTGTTACATTTTTATGAAATACATAGTTTAATTTAAAAAATCAAATACTTATGGTTTAAAATAAATTTCATTCAGCTCAAAATCGGAAGAACACAATACTAAAAGAAGATTAATTGGATTTCCTCTCGATTAAAATTTGTCACCGTGAGAAAAAGTGATTCCGTAACACTTATTCTCTCGATTAAAAGTTTCAATCGAGAGAAAAAGTGGGGCGTTCTATTTGACTGTTATTGAAACTTTCAATCGAGGAAAAAAGTCTAACGTGTCATCTTAAAAATGTTATTATTAGAAATCAAACCCATAACCAAATTCACTTTTCAATTCCATTCGCAGTTGTCTGGGAAAAGAATCGCGCATTTTCCGTTACACCCAATATTACCTCTCCCATCCAACTGAAGCAAAAGTTCTAATTCAACTGGAAGTTAAAGCTCATTTTCGTAGTAATGCAGAAGGTTTATATGCATTTTTCTCGATTATATACAGGTCTAGTGTATTCATTTAAAGTAGTAGAGTTAAAGAGAGTAAGAAGTTGTATAGAATTATTTGTTATTTGTTTCTAAATAATATAGATATTTCATCACATTTAATTTATCATAACAAAGTGGATATTTTAATTTCTAAAAGTGATCAAATTTATTTTAAGGTTCAGATAAAATAGAAATAGATTGAACTTTGAGAGAATTAAAAAGCATCAATATTAGAGTTGCAAATACATGAAATTATTTTTGAACTTTATTCCTACTATGACACACAATGACATATCCCTGATATACACCTTGGACGTTTAGGAAGAGTGCAATCCGGCATTGCTTTACGACATTCTCCATCAGACCAGCATTTAACAGCTCCTGTGTGATGTCAAATTAATAATAATAATAATAATAATAATAATAATAATAATAATAATAATAATAATAATAATAATAAATAATGAAACATTGTATATGAAATTAACGATTAAATATTTTGTGGTCCTCATAAATATTTATATTTTAGTTTTAGTTTTTGAAAAATAGTCTTTTTAAAATTTTTCATCTATATTTTTAGTCTCTCCTACAATTTAATGATAATTTTTACAATTTATTGACAAAATTAACGACAATTTTAGCGACAGTTTAGTGACAATTTACTATTTAACGTCTGAATTAGCGACAATATTTGCAGGAGCAGCTAAAAATATGGATGAAAATATTTAAGAGAACCAATCTTTGAAAAAAAAAAAGTAAAAGACTAAAAAAAAATTATAAAATATTTAGGAGGACCACCAACATATTTAACCCTAAAATTAAAATAATTTTTGAAAATAAATTGAAAAATTGAATTTACCATCTGTTACAATGATACCATCCATTACAACAACGAATTCGAAAAGAAAAATAATTATGACACTAACAAACTTAAGAATTTGTGCCATATGTTCTCTGATCTTATGCATTTTGAAGTATACATTTATATATTTATTTTATACTGTGAAAAATTACATTTCTTCAAATGTCTCTTGATGGTTGTTAGAATTCATTCTAATATTTCAGGAATACATTATTTCAAGTTTCTCTCTTATTCCTTGTTATAATTAAACTCTTAATTTCTATATTTTCACACGCACAAGAAATTGTTTGTTCTATTTTAAAATTACATAATTTACTACACATGCACCAAAGGTTGAACTTGAGTTTTTTCTTACTTCAGAATATAAACATCTTTATTATAAACGAAACGTTTGAAACAAGCAAATTTTGAGAGGTATAATTAAAATTAGATTGCAATACCTTCATAATTTCCAAGGATCCTAATTAATCATATTATATTAAAATTTCAACACACTTCTTCAATGAAAAATACTTGCATGGATACGAACCTAAATCCATATTTTTAGGCATAACTAATTAAAAGTGAGAAAATTGATATTTATTAAAAAAAATTATTTCCGTTTTTAATTACTATCATAGAGGGTGGTTAGTTTAATAGAGAGAAATAATTTTATTTTAGTTTTTTAATTAATAAAAAATATAATTGGTTGTGTGTAAATCTATGTATATGGTTGTGTCCATATAAGAATTGTTTCTCCTTCGAGATGGAGAGAATAAATGATGATACATATTAAAGATGTGACCAAAAATGGTTTGAATTGTGTTGAAATTATTTTTAACATTTTTAATCGTTGGTTTAATATAAAAATAAGTTTTAACAAAATTGTTAGAGAGAGATAGTAGAAATAATAGAAAATAATTATTTTAATTCACCCTATAATTCATTGTTACCTTCTCACGCTTGAGAGACTTTTACCATAACTCAACTGATTAAAAATTTAGTAAGATATTTCCTAGGCCAAAATTTACGTGTGCCTTAGATTTCCCCACACAATTAAGAAAAGATATCTTAGTCTTTCATCCTAAATAATATGGATATAACTTAGTCATGTGGGAAAATCATAATTAATGAAAGATTAAATATTATAAAATTATCACATTTGACTTTTAATCCTTATAAAAAAATATTAATTTTTAATTTTTATAAAATTATTTTTGTACGCGGTTTTAATTCTTTACAGAGACTAAAGTTGCGTGTAAAAGTAATTCTATAGAAACTAAAAATCAATATTTTTAATAGAGACTAAAAGTCAAAATTGAAATATTTATAGGGACTAATAACATATTTAACCCTTATCGAAATGATAAAGTGATAAAGTGATTATCACATTATGTCTACATTCCAACATCTATTCAGAAATCAGAAAAATCCACAAATAACATTTTTTTTCCAGAATTTATTTACAATCTGCAGCAAAAATTTCGCATGACTTAAATCAAACAATTAAAATATGCATAATGTCAATTTTTTGTTAAATTATTTTTTTTTACTAGATTTTAGAAAATTCGGTAAAAATGCAAAAATTAATTAGGTACCACCAACCTTTTAAAAATTTGATAAAAATGAAAAATACATATATTTTGAAACTACCTGTAAAGTATTTCTTGCAGAGCTTTGTATACAATATGCAAAAAATTATTCAGGTAAATCAGACAATTAAAAAAATTTTCAATAATATACAATATATTATTGAATATTTGAAAACTGGATCAAGTTTTTAGTATTGATTCTTAAAAAATCTGATAACAACGAATAAATGCATTTATTCTGAAATCTGCAAATAACTGTATGAAAATTTTGATACAATCGGGAACAAATTTTATAATTAATTAAAATCAAACAATTAAAAATAAAATAAAAAACACAATAATTTAACAGTTTTTATTAAAAGAATATTTTGGTCGTATTACCCCACTTATGATTTCGTCATGATCAACTTGGTTTACTCTCAAACAAATAATGTAAAAAAAAGCTTATATTCATTCAAAATATCTATCCTTTTTAATTAATCGTTTGATTTTAAAAATACTTTTTTTTTCTTTCTTTTTGATTTGTGTGGAACTAGTTTTCATAAGCTTGTTTAAAAACTACATTTTACATTTTTCTCAAGAATTATTCTATTTGATTTTTTTTTCCTTGAGTCATCCTTTGATTTAAGTAATTCCATTGGTTGAATTATTGTAGCAGATATTTGTTGGGAATATAGTCGTTGAGTATTATTTTATTATGTCAGGTTAATCCCTTACAACCTTGTATGAATAGTAGAAATTGTCGAGCACTTTTTGAGCCATTGTATCTTGTGTGCTATTTTTAAGTCTCGTTATTAGAAAAAATAGTATTTACCGTTGGCTGTTTTTTGACACTATAAGTAGAAAAATCGTGTCTAAGGTTAAATGGCTCAGAGGTATCAAGGCCAGCCTGAGTCTATGCCGAGGCTAAACTGAAGAAAACGTTAAAAATGCAAATTCCAAAAGTAAAAAAAATTATTAGTGTGGGCCTAACCAACGCTAAAGTCAAACTTCAAAAGTCAACTAATCATGTTTAGCAGGGGTTATCCGACGCTAAAGTCAAACTTCAAAAGTAAAAAAGTACAATAGTATTGGCCACACCCACGCTAAAGTCAAGCTTCAGAAGTAAACAAATTATTTAGCAGGGGCAACACCCACATTAAAGTTAAACTTAAGAAGTGAACAAATCATATTTAGCGGGGGGATGTCCGACACTAGAGTCAAACTTCAAAAATCAACAAAATACAACAATGTGTGCCAAACCCGTGATAAAGTCAAACTTTAGAAGTCAACTAATTATTTTTAGCAGGGGCTGACGGACGCTATATTCAAACTTCAAAAGTCAACAAAATTGTGTAGAGTGGGTCTGACCGACGCTAATTTCAAACTTCAAAAGTCAACATAACATGGCTTGCATGGGTGTACCTGAGCATACATGAGCATCGACTAAAGATGAAACTAAGATGTTTAGATGAGTTGAGAAAAATAAACCAGTAATACGTGATATGATGACCCTTCAATTTATATGTGACCTAAGAGAAAAGAGGGGCCACATCATGATCTGATTCTTGAGACAATTACAAATTCAAACAATTTCTTAACTAATTATCTCATCCACCCTAACATAATCAACTTCATTCTATGATTCCAGCCATTAAATGATATTTAGTTAGGTAAAAAACCTTTGTCTGCACTTGTGGTATGTGGATATGTAACCACCACCCCTGCCAATGATATGCAGATATAGAAATCATTATTGACAAAAAATTAGAATGAAGACAAGGGATGAAATCGACAAGAATAATGTCTATCTAAAATTTCTTGGTGAACCCTTCCTGTTTCCATCCCATGTCTTTCACTGCTATAAAATTGAGCCTTTGAGCTCTTATTCGGGAAATGAAGCATTCCATAAAGCCCTTAGGGAGTCCTAGGATAATACATAAAAAGCACCAAGTTATATTCTTAAGACTCTAAGAAAAATAAGTTTGTACATATGATAATAAGCCATAAGTTACACCTAAAACTATAGGCACGCGGCTTGAATTCTATGATGGACTTCATATTTATTTTACATCATAACTCACAACACTTAGACTTGAAGTTTTTTTTATAGAAATGGTACCTAATGTTCAGGGATAGAACTATCATATGAAACATTTATACGACTCTGAAGCCTCTGTAGAAATTCTTCCTGGAAAACAGAAAATTCAACATTGCAGATTTATTATGCAATATGTATCAATCATTAAATAAAGTAGAGTGGCATATTATCTCAGATGCCCTACATGGCAAGAAAGGATAAATAAAATGAAAAAAATAAAACACAACGATGTTAGTCATAGATGTCATGATGAAAGCTACTAAACATTTAGAGCACACTTTAAATAACCCAAATTACATTTAGAGCTATCAATATGAAATGGGTGTTCAAGTTGAACCACAATGATAATGGGTCGATAGCAAGACATAAGGAAGAATTTGTATTTCGTGGATTTCCTTAGAGTGCAGGACTCGACTAATCTGAAGTATTTGCACATTGTCGTTAGATTGGAGAATGTCAGATTGGTTGTCGCCTTGGCATGCAAGCAAGGCTAGTCGACATTTCCCTTAGATGTGAAGTCAGCATTTTTGAATGGTCATTTAGACGAAGAGGTCTATGTCACACAACCTCATGGGTTTGTGATTCAGGAGGAAACGAGTAAGGTGTATAAGTTGCACAAAGCGTTCTATGGCCTCAAATAGGCACCTAGGGCATGGAACAAGAAGATCGACTCATACTTAATAGAATTGGGATTCTTAAAATGAAAATCTGAGTATGGTGTGTATGTTAAGGTTGTGGCACAAGATATAACAATCATTTGCTTGTATGTAAATAACTTATTGGTAACTGGAAATAGCTTGGAGAACTTGTCGAAGTTCAAAGAGATGATGATGAGAGAATTTGAAATTTTGGATCTAGGAAAGTTATCTTATTTTTTAGGCATGGAATTTCAAATGTCGAAGCAAGGTATGTTTCTACATCAAAGGAAGTATGTCAAAGAGATACTCAACAGATTCAAGATGGATGATTTGAATCCTACATCTTTGCCTGTCAAACCGAATTTGAAATTGGAGAAGCATGAAGAGGAAGACAAAGTTGATGTAACTTTGTTTAAACAAATTTTTGGATCTCTGAGGTATGTGTGCAAAAGTCGAGTTGATATAGGTTTTGGAGCTGGATTATTAAGAAGATACATGAGTGAACAAAGGATGTCACACATGAAGGTTTCAAGTCTTTTGGTGCCCCAATCTCATGTGCTCGAGAAAGCAACCTGTGGTGACATTGTCATTGTATGAGGCTGAATATATAGAAAGATCCTATGCTGCATGTCAAGAAATTTGGGTCAAATCTGTGTTGGAAGAGATCGGGGTCGAAGTGATGAAATCTCTAGTGGTCAGTAAGGCAATGTTGATGCAAACTTGCAAGCTAACAACTAGAAAAATAAACACGCATACAAAATAATCAGAGCCAACATGCATTTATCTCAATTGAATAGAAAAAATTCACAACACGTTAGTCGCATATGGTGGGTTAACGTACGCAAAGGCGTTTCGTGCAAATTGAGTTAACGTGAGGACGCGAATTGAGTTCACGTTACGCATGGACGTGAATTGAGTTGACGTAGGGAGAGGGCACAAATACAAAGTCGTAAACATAAAATTTAAATCCTATTTAAATGCGATGGAATTAAAATGTTGCATGTAAACACAAATCAACAGCAAGCCACAAGCGCAAAAAGCAATCATTACAGTCAAATTGAAATGCGAATAAAACAAAACGCATTGTATCGTATCATAACGAAAAGCAATGTCACGTGACGAAAAACATAATAGCAAAAGCAAATGCAAATTGATGCCATACAAAACTACCAATAGTATATAAATATTTGAGTTAAACGCGATGACAACGGATTCAAAATGTCGCGCGTAAACAAAAAAATCAACTGCAAATTGCTAACGCAAAACGCGCTTATTACAATCAAATAAAAAACATACAACATGTAACGCGCATATTTTTAACACGCACGAATTCACATAATGCGAGAGTTGGAATAATGCACGCAATATCGTCACGACGCAATACAACATGCGAAACATAATGTCGCTTACCAACACACAACCCCACGACAACCAACATACAATGTCGAACGTGCGTAATACATTTCGAACCAATTTCAACACAATAAGAAACAAAATCAGTAGCACCATATCATGCATATTTACAACCTTACAAATGATGCAACATAATCACAATCGAAACCAATACAACTCTTCAAACACCACAGTCAGAAATTCTTTTAAACCAAACAAGTGAATCAAAATCTAAAAAGAAATGAATCAAAAATCGTAAAAGAAAAAACTGATATACCACCTGTGTTGCGGAGGAAATCGTGTTGGTTGGTGGTGTTTCAAACTATTTTGCGGTGATTTACGTTGGGACTAATAGATGGAAGTAGTGGTTGACTTGGTGATGTCGAAGTGCTGGCGGAGGGAAGACTTTTAGTGAAAGTTTGTGTGGTTAAAGGAAGGAGGGTGTTCACTGGTTGTTGTTTGGTGGCCGCCGATGAATAGAGAGACATAGATAAGAGATTGGTTGTGAGAAGCGAAAAGAGAGTGAGACTTGCGGAGGTGTTTCAGAGAGAGAGAGAGAGAGAGAGAGGGGGATGAATCTCTATTTTTTGTTTTATGAATTTAAGTGAAAAAAGGAAGATATGATATTTTTTAAAACATCCGCCTCCTTTTTTTTTCATTGCCTTTTTCCTCAATTATCCACTCAGATACTAGTTATAGTTATTTAAGTTTTGAAAATTTGATCCCATACCCATTCTACCTTTGTGTCAATTATTATTTTTTAGGAAATTAAAATTAATCCTAAACTAAATATTTTCTTAGATTTTGTCTCCTTATTTAAACGTGATAACATAATTTACTCATTTTTTTTGGAATTTTCTCTTAACTAACAGAATATCTAAATTATTCGAACTCAATTATTAATTTTAGTTTTTATTAAATTTGGAATATTAAAGCAATCAAAGCGTGCACATTTGAAGGAAAATTTTTCTATGCGGAACAAAATTGGGGTACCACACCCTATACATCTTTGGTTTAAGTAATGAAAGTTGTTCAAGTAATCAACAACTAATTACGAAAATTTATTTTAAAGCTTAAATATTTTTTATTAATTTATATATTACATAAAAGCATAATCAATTGCTTAGTGATAAGTGCCAAAATATCGATATTTTGAGTATATATTTGTGGCACTTATCGATTCTATTCTTATGTTTTTGTAATAAAATCCTAACTTTTGTGTAAATATGTGCATGCTTGTCTTTTTGATAAATTTTTATACCAATTAATAGTTTTCCATTCATTTTATAGGTATTCATGCATATTTGAAACATTGAGTAATAAAGACCAAAGGCTAAGCTTCAAGAATACAAATTTTACCAATTCATCAAAGAATAAGGCTCAAAATAAGGATGATAAAAACCATCAATTTGGTTTCTATTTAGTCATTGTTAGAAAGAGCATTGAATAAGCTTTCCAACGCTTCGAACCAGACGCAATTCAGAGTCACAGTTCTCAAGTTATGGCGAAAACAAAATTTGGTTTTTTCTGCTACCCGTTTAAAAGGGGGAAATCACATTGTTTAGGTGATTTTTTGGGGGTATTTATTCCCAACTCACCAAACCTTCATTCTTATGATAGATTAGGTTAGAAAACAACTAAGGAGCTTGCATTTGGATGACTGGAGGTGGATTGATCATTGATCAGAACTGACAAACCAGGATATTTTCGGTTCATTTCTCTTCCTCTTTGTGTTTTCTTTTATAGTTGGGTTTTGTGTATGTATTTACTTTGAGCTCGTGTATATTTGTCGCCCATGGCATTATATAAAACTTGCTTTATAAATCTGTGTTGATTGTTGTCTTAGATTATTGCTTTGTTCTTTGGATTTGGGTTGTTTTAGAGATAAACTTCATGAATCCTTATATAGGATAATTAAATGTTAGTTTCTGAACTCTAGAGATAAATTTGGAGCTAACAATCACTGTGGGTATCTGTACTTAATGCTTTGGTGTTTGAGCAGCGAGAATACGGATGTTCTCGCGACTTTGCGTTAGAGATAACCTTAGTTGTGAATTGTCTCGTAGGTGCTTCAGAGATGAACACTTACGTGAGAGATACGTTATAACATAGGCAGATATCGTGGGTTGAGTATAACTGGTCGACAAGTTTAAATTTGTAAGAAGTAGATCATATGCAAAGCTTGATAAGTTTTATCTTTCCGAAGAATGAATTCTTTTATGTTCATATATTTTACTTTTACATTCTTATACTTTTGTCATCCAAACCCGAGCTCGAAACCGTAGAAACTGTTGAATGGCATTCTCACCATCTCCGTGGACACGATAAATCCCGGATAAATATTTCCAAAATTTTTGTTGCTTTCCGCTATGCCTGCTTCAACACTTAACAAAAAAGAAATTGCACCATATAGTGAAGTGTTGAGTTTGACTCATAAGTAATGTCAAGTGGGCAAGGGGCGGAGTTGCAGAGATGTGTAGGGGTATTACTCTAATATGGATAATAAGTATCCTTATATATTTTTGTAACACTAAAACCTTAATTTGTGTAATTCAGAACAAATTAATAAGATGAAACTATATATGCTCTATAATCACAGACATAGGTAATTTGATTGAATTACGTGAACAAAACTTTTGCGAAGTTCTCTCTAGTCTCATATGTATCCGCGTTCCTGGCCCAACATAAAGATGTTACAACCCAAAAAGAAAATAGTGAATGATAAGAAAATGAAAAGGAAACAAGACATTGTGTTGCTTCTTTTTCAATCTTTTATATCATGCACCATTTTCTTTTTGGTGCAATTCCTTCTTTATTTAACAAATTGTTACATTTTTATGAAATACATAGTTTAATTTAAAAAATCAAATACTTATGGTTTAAAATAAATTTCATTCAGCTCAAAATCGGAAGAACACAATACTAAAAGAAGATTAATTGGATTTCCTCTCGATTAAAATTTGTCACCGTGAGAAAAAGTGATTCCGTAACACTTATTCTCTCGATTAAAAGTTTCAATCGAGAGAAAAAGTGGGGCGTTCTATTTGACTGTTATTGAAACTTTCAATCGAGGAAAAAAGTCTAACGTGTCATCTTAAAAATGTTATTATTAGAAATCAAACCCATAACCAAATTCACTTTTCAATTCCATTCGCAGTTGTCTGGGAAAAGAATCGCGCATTTTCCGTTACACCCAATATTACCTCTCCCATCCAACTGAAGCAAAAGTTCTAATTCAACTGGAAGTTAAAGCTCATTTTCGTAGTAATGCAGAAGGTTTATATGCATTTTTCTCGATTATATACAGGTCTAGTGTATTCATTTAAAGTAGTAGAGTTAAAGAGAGTAAGAAGTTGTATAGAATTATTTGTTATTTGTTTCTAAATAATATAGATATTTCATCACATTTAATTTATCATAACAAAGTGGATATTTTAATTTCTAAAAGTGATCAAATTTATTTTAAGGTTCAGATAAAATAGAAATAGATTGAACTTTGAGAGAATTAAAAAGCATCAATATTAGAGTTGCAAATACATGAAATTATTTTTGAACTTTATTCCTACTATGACACACAATGACATATCCCTGATATACACCTTGGACGTTTAGGAAGAGTGCAATCCGGCATTGCTTTACGACATTCTCCATCAGACCAGCATTTAACAGCTCCTGTGTGATGTCAAATTAATAATAATAATAATAATAATAATAATAATAATAATAATAATAATAATAATAATAATAATAATAATAATAATAATAATAAAATGAAACATTGTATATGAAATTAACGATTAAATATTTTGTGGTCCTCATAAATATTTATATTTTAGTTTTAGTTTTTGAAAAATAGTCTTTTTAAAATTTTTCATCTATATTTTTAGTCTCTCCTACAATTTAATGATAATTTTTACAATTTATTGACAAAATTAACGACAATTTTAGCGACAGTTTAGTGACAATTTACTATTTAACGTCTGAATTAGCGACAATATTTGCAGGAGCAGCTAAAAATATGGATGAAAATATTTAAGAGAACCAATCTTTGAAAAAAAAAAAGTAAAAGACTAAAAAAAAATTATAAAATATTTAGGAGGACCACCAACATATTTAACCCTAAAATTAAAATAATTTTTGAAAATAAATTGAAAAATTGAATTTACCATCTGTTACAATGATACCATCCATTACAACAACGAATTCGAAAAGAAAAATAATTATGACACTAACAAACTTAAGAATTTGTGCCATATGTTCTCTGATCTTATGCATTTTGAAGTATACATTTATATATTTATTTTATACTGTGAAAAATTACATTTCTTCAAATGTCTCTTGATGGTTGTTAGAATTCATTCTAATATTTCAGGAATACATTATTTCAAGTTTCTCTCTTATTCCTTGTTATAATTAAACTCTTAATTTCTATATTTTCACACGCACAAGAAATTGTTTGTTCTATTTTAAAATTACATAATTTACTACACATGCACCAAAGGTTGAACTTGAGTTTTTTCTTACTTCAGAATATAAACATCTTTATTATAAACGAAACGTTTGAAACAAGCAAATTTTGAGAGGTATAATTAAAATTAGATTGCAATACCTTCATAATTTCCAAGGATCCTAATTAATCATATTATATTAAAATTTCAACACACTTCTTCAATGAAAAATACTTGCATGGATACGAACCTAAATCCATATTTTTAGGCATAACTAATTAAAAGTGAGAAAATTGATATTTATTAAAAAAAATTATTTCCGTTTTTAATTACTATCATAGAGGGTGGTTAGTTTAATAGAGAGAAATAATTTTATTTTAGTTTTTTAATTAATAAAAAATATAATTGGTTGTGTGTAAATCTATGTATATGGTTGTGTCCATATAAGAATTGTTTCTCCTTCGAGATGGAGAGAATAAATGATGATACATATTAAAGATGTGACCAAAAATGGTTTGAATTGTGTTGAAATTATTTTTAACATTTTTAATCGTTGGTTTAATATAAAAATAAGTTTTAACAAAATTGTTAGAGAGAGATAGTAGAAATAATAGAAAATAATTATTTTAATTCACCCTATAATTCATTGTTACCTTCTCACGCTTGAGAGACTTTTACCATAACTCAACTGATTAAAAATTTAGTAAGATATTTCCTAGGCCAAAATTTACGTGTGCCTTAGATTTCCCCACACAATTAAGAAAAGATATCTTAGTCTTTCATCCTAAATAATATGGATATAACTTAGTCATGTGGGAAAATCATAATTAATGAAAGATTAAATATTATAAAATTATCACATTTGACTTTTAATCCTTATAAAAAAATATTAATTTTTAATTTTTATAAAATTATTTTTGTACGCGGTTTTAATTCTTTACAGAGACTAAAGTTGCGTGTAAAAGTAATTCTATAGAAACTAAAAATCAATATTTTTAATAGAGACTAAAAGTCAAAATTGAAATATTTATAGGGACTAATAACATATTTAACCCTTATCGAAATGATAAAGTGATAAAGTGATTATCACATTATGTCTACATTCCAACATCTATTCAGAAATCAGAAAAATCCACAAATAACATTTTTTTTCCAGAATTTATTTACAATCTGCAGCAAAAATTTCGCATGACTTAAATCAAACAATTAAAATATGCATAATGTCAATTTTTTGTTAAATTATTTTTTTTTACTAGATTTTAGAAAATTCGGTAAAAATGCAAAAATTAATTAGGTACCACCAACCTTTTAAAAATTTGATAAAAATGAAAAATACATATATTTTGAAACTACCTGTAAAGTATTTCTTGCAGAGCTTTGTATACAATATGCAAAAAATTATTCAGGTAAATCAGACAATTAAAAAAATTTTCAATAATATACAATATATTATTGAATATTTGAAAACTGGATCAAGTTTTTAGTATTGATTCTTAAAAAATCTGATAACAACGAATAAATGCATTTATTCTGAAATCTGCAAATAACTGTATGAAAATTTTGATACAATCGGGAACAAATTTTATAATTAATTAAAATCAAACAATTAAAAATAAAATAAAAAACACAATAATTTAACAGTTTTTATTAAAAGAATATTTTGGTCGTATTACCCCACTTATGATTTCGTCATGATCAACTTGGTTTACTCTCAAACAAATAATGTAAAAAAAAGCTTATATTCATTCAAAATATCTATCCTTTTTAATTAATCGTTTGATTTTAAAAATACTTTTTTTTTCTTTCTTTTTGATTTGTGTGGAACTAGTTTTCATAAGCTTGTTTAAAAACTACATTTTACATTTTTCTCAAGAATTATTCTATTTGATTTTTTTTTCCTTGAGTCATCCTTTGATTTAAGTAATTCCATTGGTTGAATTATTGTAGCAGATATTTGTTGGGAATATAGTCGTTGAGTATTATTTTATTATGTCAGGTTAATCCCTTACAACCTTGTATGAATAGTAGAAATTGTCGAGCACTTTTTGAGCCATTGTATCTTGTGTGCTATTTTTAAGTCTCGTTATTAGAAAAAATAGTATTTACCGTTGGCTGTTTTTTGACACTATAAGTAGAAAAATCGTGTCTAAGGTTAAATGGCTCAGAGGTATCAAGGCCAGCCTGAGTCTATGCCGAGGCTAAACTGAAGAAAACGTTAAAAATGCAAATTCCAAAAGTAAAAAAAATTATTAGTGTGGGCCTAACCAACGCTAAAGTCAAACTTCAAAAGTCAACTAATCATGTTTAGCAGGGGTTATCCGACGCTAAAGTCAAACTTCAAAAGTAAAAAAGTACAATAGTATTGGCCACACCCACGCTAAAGTCAAGCTTCAGAAGTAAACAAATTATTTAGCAGGGGCAACACCCACATTAAAGTTAAACTTAAGAAGTGAACAAATCATATTTAGCGGGGGGATGTCCGACACTAGAGTCAAACTTCAAAAATCAACAAAATACAACAATGTGTGCCAAACCCGTGATAAAGTCAAACTTTAGAAGTCAACTAATTATTTTTAGCAGGGGCTGACGGACGCTATATTCAAACTTCAAAAGTCAACAAAATTGTGTAGAGTGGGTCTGACCGACGCTAATTTCAAACTTCAAAAGTCAACATAACATGGCTTGCATGGGTGTACCTGAGCATACATGAGCATCGACTAAAGATGAAACTAAGATGTTTAGATGAGTTGAGAAAAATAAACCAGTAATACGTGATATGATGACCCTTCAATTTATATGTGACCTAAGAGAAAAGAGGGGCCACATCATGATCTGATTCTTGAGACAATTACAAATTCAAACAATTTCTTAACTAATTATCTCATCCACCCTAACATAATCAACTTCATTCTATGATTCCAGCCATTAAATGATATTTAGTTAGGTAAAAAACCTTTGTCTGCACTTGTGGTATGTGGATATGTAACCACCACCCCTGCCAATGATATGCAGATATAGAAATCATTATTGACAAAAAATTAGAATGAAGACAAGGGATGAAATCGACAAGAATAATGTCTATCTAAAATTTCTTGGTGAACCCTTCCTGTTTCCATCCCATGTCTTTCACTGCTATAAAATTGAGCCTTTGAGCTCTTATTCGGGAAATGAAGCATTCCATAAAGCCCTTAGTTAAAGCAATTCAAATGATTCAATTGAAATCCATTCATTTTAAATTATTTTGTTTGGATGAAGTATTAAGGTAATTCATTGTTAGATTTTTTGGGTATTTTTTTATAAAATATAAATTTTTTGGACCAAATTAAAAAATTGAAAAGTAGGGACCAAATTGTAATTTTTAAAAATTTGAAGGACAAAATTGTAAATTTTAAAAATTATTAAGGACTAATTTGCAATTTTTTAAAAATTTGTGGGGTCAATTTTATAATTTTGGAAAATATGAGGACCAATTTGTAAAATTTGAAGAAATAATAATAACAAATACATTTTATGGAACATGAGAGGAATTTCAAATTCTTTGGTTTTTGGTGTCATTTCAAAATGATTAAATTTAACTTAGATGAAATACTCCATAAATTTCCATCATTTTAACAATTCTTCATTTTTGTATCCAAACAATGGATTTTGGTCAAATCATTTTAAATTCCCTCAAAACATTACTTTCCCTCATTAGGAGTCCTAGGATAATACATAAAAAGCACCAAGTTATATTCTTAAGACTCTAAGAAAAATAAGTTTGTACATATGATAATAAGCCATAAGTTACACCTAAAACTATAGGCACGCGGCTTGAATTCTATGATGGACTTCATATTTATTTTACATCATAACTCACAACACTTAGACTTGAAGTTTTTTTTATAGAAATGGTACCTAATGTTCAGGGATAGAACTATCATATGAAACATTTATACGACTCTGAAGCCTCTGTAGAAATTCTTCCTGGAAAACAGAAAATTCAACATTGCAGATTTATTATGCAATATGTATCAATCATTAAATAAAGTAGAGTGGCATATTATCTCAGATGCCCTACATGGCAAGAAAGGATAAATAAAATGAAAAAAATAAAACACAACGATGTTAGTCATAGATGTCATGATGAAAGCTACTAAACATTTAGAGCACACTTTAAATAACCCAAATTACATTTAGAGCTATCAATATGAAATGGGTGTTCAAGTTGAACCACAATGATAATGGGTCGATAGCAAGACATAAGGAAGAATTTGTATTTCGTGGATTTCCTTAGAGTGCAGGACTCGACTAATCTGAAGTATTTGCACATTGTCGTTAGATTGGAGAATGTCAGATTGGTTGTCGCCTTGGCATGCAAGCAAGGCTAGTCGACATTTCCCTTAGATGTGAAGTCAGCATTTTTGAATGGTCATTTAGACGAAGAGGTCTATGTCACACAACCTCATGGGTTTGTGATTCAGGAGGAAACGAGTAAGGTGTATAAGTTGCACAAAGCGTTCTATGGCCTCAAATAGGCACCTAGGGCATGGAACAAGAAGATCGACTCATACTTAATAGAATTGGGATTCTTAAAATGAAAATCTGAGTATGGTGTGTATGTTAAGGTTGTGGCACAAGATATAACAATCATTTGCTTGTATGTAAATAACTTATTGGTAACTGGAAATAGCTTGGAGAACTTGTCGAAGTTCAAAGAGATGATGATGAGAGAATTTGAAATTTTGGATCTAGGAAAGTTATCTTATTTTTTAGGCATGGAATTTCAAATGTCGAAGCAAGGTATGTTTCTACATCAAAGGAAGTATGTCAAAGAGATACTCAACAGATTCAAGATGGATGATTTGAATCCTACATCTTTGCCTGTCAAACCGAATTTGAAATTGGAGAAGCATGAAGAGGAAGACAAAGTTGATGTAACTTTGTTTAAACAAATTTTTGGATCTCTGAGGTATGTGTGCAAAAGTCGAGTTGATATAGGTTTTGGAGCTGGATTATTAAGAAGATACATGAGTGAACAAAGGATGTCACACATGAAGGTTTCAAGTCTTTTGGTGCCCCAATCTCATGTGCTCGAGAAAGCAACCTGTGGTGACATTGTCATTGTATGAGGCTGAATATATAGAAAGATCCTATGCTGCATGTCAAGAAATTTGGGTCAAATCTGTGTTGGAAGAGATCGGGGTCGAAGTGATGAAATCTCTAGTGGTCAGTAAGGCAATGTTGATGCAAACTTGCAAGCTAACAACTAGAAAAATAAACACGCATACAAAATAATCAGAGCCAACATGCATTTATCTCAATTGAATAGAAAAAATTCACAACACGTTAGTCGCATATGGTGGGTTAACGTACGCAAAGGCGTTTCGTGCAAATTGAGTTAACGTGAGGACGCGAATTGAGTTCACGTTACGCATGGACGTGAATTGAGTTGACGTAGGGAGAGGGCACAAATACAAAGTCGTAAACATAAAATTTAAATCCTATTTAAATGCGATGGAATTAAAATGTTGCATGTAAACACAAATCAACAGCAAGCCACAAGCGCAAAAAGCAATCATTACAGTCAAATTGAAATGCGAATAAAACAAAACGCATTGTATCGTATCATAACGAAAAGCAATGTCACGTGACGAAAAACATAATAGCAAAAGCAAATGCAAATTGATGCCATACAAAACTACCAATAGTATATAAATATTTGAGTTAAACGCGATGACAACGGATTCAAAATGTCGCGCGTAAACAAAAAAATCAACTGCAAATTGCTAACGCAAAACGCGCTTATTACAATCAAATAAAAAACATACAACATGTAACGCGCATATTTTTAACACGCACGAATTCACATAATGCGAGAGTTGGAATAATGCACGCAATATCGTCACGACGCAATACAACATGCGAAACATAATGTCGCTTACCAACACACAACCCCACGACAACCAACATACAATGTCGAACGTGCGTAATACATTTCGAACCAATTTCAACACAATAAGAAACAAAATCAGTAGCACCATATCATGCATATTTACAACCTTACAAATGATGCAACATAATCACAATCGAAACCAATACAACTCTTCAAACACCACAGTCAGAAATTCTTTTAAACCAAACAAGTGAATCAAAATCTAAAAAGAAATGAATCAAAAATCGTAAAAGAAAAAACTGATATACCACCTGTGTTGCGGAGGAAATCGTGTTGGTTGGTGGTGTTTCAAACTATTTTGCGGTGATTTACGTTGGGACTAATAGATGGAAGTAGTGGTTGACTTGGTGATGTCGAAGTGCTGGCGGAGGGAAGACTTTTAGTGAAAGTTTGTGTGGTTAAAGGAAGGAGGGTGTTCACTGGTTGTTGTTTGGTGGCCGCCGATGAATAGAGAGACATAGATAAGAGATTGGTTGTGAGAAGCGAAAAGAGAGTGAGACTTGCGGAGGTGTTTCAGAGAGAGAGAGAGAGAGAGAGAGGGGGATGAATCTCTATTTTTTGTTTTATGAATTTAAGTGAAAAAAGGAAGATATGATATTTTTTAAAACATCCGCCTCCTTTTTTTTTCATTGCCTTTTTCCTCAATTATCCACTCAGATACTAGTTATAGTTATTTAAGTTTTGAAAATTTGATCCCATACCCATTCTACCTTTGTGTCAATTATTATTTTTTAGGAAATTAAAATTAATCCTAAACTAAATATTTTCTTAGATTTTGTCTCCTTATTTAAACGTGATAACATAATTTACTCATTTTTTTTGGAATTTTCTCTTAACTAACAGAATATCTAAATTATTCGAACTCAATTATTAATTTTAGTTTTTATTAAATTTGGAATATTAAAGCAATCAAAGCGTGCACATTTGAAGGAAAATTTTTCTATGCGGAACAAAATTGGGGTACCACACCCTATACATCTTTGGTTTAAGTAATGAAAGTTGTTCAAGTAATCAACAACTAATTACGAAAATTTATTTTAAAGCTTAAATATTTTTTATTAATTTATATATTACATAAAAGCATAATCAATTGCTTAGTGATAAGTGCCAAAATATCGATATTTTGAGTATATATTTGTGGCACTTATCGATTCTATTCTTATGTTTTTGTAATAAAATCCTAACTTTTGTGTAAATATGTGCATGCTTGTCTTTTTGATAAATTTTTATACCAATTAATAGTTTTCCATTCATTTTATAGGTATTCATGCATATTTGAAACATTGAGTAATAAAGACCAAAGGCTAAGCTTCAAGAATACAAATTTTACCAATTCATCAAAGAATAAGGCTCAAAATAAGGATGATAAAAACCATCAATTTGGTTTCTATTTAGTCATTGTTAGAAAGAGCATTGAATAAGCTTTCCAACGCTTCGAACCAGACGCAATTCAGAGTCACAGTTCTCAAGTTATGGCGAAAACAAAATTTGGTTTTTTCTGCTACCCGTTTAAAAGGGGGAAATCACATTGTTTAGGTGATTTTTTGGGGGTATTTATTCCCAACTCACCAAACCTTCATTCTTATGATAGATTAGGTTAGAAAACAACTAAGGAGCTTGCATTTGGATGACTGGAGGTGGATTGATCATTGATCAGAACTGACAAACCAGGATATTTTCGGTTCATTTCTCTTCCTCTTTGTGTTTTCTTTTATAGTTGGGTTTTGTGTATGTATTTACTTTGAGCTCGTGTATATTTGTCGCCCATGGCATTATATAAAACTTGCTTTATAAATCTGTGTTGATTGTTGTCTTAGATTATTGCTTTGTTCTTTGGATTTGGGTTGTTTTAGAGATAAACTTCATGAATCCTTATATAGGATAATTAAATGTTAGTTTCTGAACTCTAGAGATAAATTTGGAGCTAACAATCACTGTGGGTATCTGTACTTAATGCTTTGGTGTTTGAGCAGCGAGAATACGGATGTTCTCGCGACTTTGCGTTAGAGATAACCTTAGTTGTGAATTGTCTCGTAGGTGCTTCAGAGATGAACACTTACGTGAGAGATACGTTATAACATAGGCAGATATCGTGGGTTGAGTATAACTGGCCGACAAGTTTAAATTTGTAAGAAGTAGATCATATGCAAAGCTTGATAAGTTTAATCTTTCCAAAGAATGAATTCTTTTATGTTCATATATTTTACTTTTCCGTTCTTATACTTTTGTCATCCAAACCCGAGCTCGAAACCGTAGAAATTGTTGAATGGCATTCTCACCATATCCGTGGACACGATAAATCCCAGATAAATATTTCCAAAACTTTTGTTGCTTGCCGCTATGCCTGCTTCAACACTTAACAAAAAAGAAATTGCACCATATAGTGAAGTGTTGAGTTTGACTCATAAGTAATGTCAAGTGGGCAACGGGCGGAGTTGCGGAGATGTGTAGGGGTATTACTCTAATATGGATAATAAGTATCCTTATATATTTTTGTAACACTAAAACCTTAATTTGTGTAATTCAGAACAAATTAATAAGATGAAACTATATATGCTCTATAGTCACAGACATAGGTAATTTGATTGAATTACGTGAACAAAACTTTTGCGAATTTCTCTGTAGTCTCATATGTATCCGCGTTGCTGGCCCAACATAAAGATGTTACAACCCAAAAAGAAAATAGTGAATGATAAGAAAATAAAAAGGAAACAAGACATTGTGTTGCGTCTTTTTCAATCTTTTATATCATGCACCATTTTATTTTTGGTGCAATTCCTTCTTTATTTAACAAATTGTTACATTTTTATGAAATACATAGTTTAATTTAAAAAAATCAAATACTTATGGTGTAAAATAAATTTCATTCAGCTCAAAATCGGAAGAACACAATACTAAAAGAAGATTAATTGGATTTCCTCTCGATTAAAATTTGTCACCGTGAGAAAAAGTGATTCCGTAACACTTATTCTCTCGATTAAAAGTTTCAATCGAGAGAAAAAGTGGGGCGTTGTATTTGACTGTTATTGGAACTTTCAACCGAGGAAAAAAGTCTAACGTGTCATCTTAAAAATGTTATTATTAGAAATCAAACCCATAACCAAATTCACTTTTCAATTCGATTCGCAGTTGTCTATGAAAAGAATCGCGCATTTTTCGTTACACCCAATATTACCTCTCCCATCCAACTGAAGCAAAAGTTCTAATTCAACTGGAATTTAAAGCTCATTTCCGTAGTAATGCAGAAGGTTATATGCATTTTTCTCGATTATATACAGGTCTAGTGTATTCATTTAAAGTAGTAGAGTTTTTTTTTTCAATAAGCAATTGATTGAAAGGAAAACGCACTAGGGGTGCAACCCTTACAAACGGGAAAGAAAAAACAGAGAACTAGATCACTATAAGGGTAACTTATACCAATCATAGAAACTAGATCTAGGTAACAAAAAACTACACTCCGACCACCTCCATGACAGAAACACAATTCTGTTAAACACCGTCTCAAAGCTGAAAGGGACGTTGTTGAAGACATTATCATTCCTCATAAGCCATAAGCTCCACGTAGTCGCCAACCAAATGACATTAACTTTATTCCGAATATGTGAGTTTGTCACCTTGAGTTGAATATCGTCTAGGCCCAAAAACACCTCCCAAAAAGAACCTGAACTAAAGCCAATCCACGCCAGAACCTTATCCCAAATATTCTTAGAAGCTTGGCACAAGAAGAACAAATGGTCCAAGGATTCCTCATGCATGTCACAAAAAGGGCATTTAGGATCTATGATGTTTGCTACCATTCCTCTAAGCACCAACATATCTTTCAATGGCAGCCTAGAAATCAACAACCGCCAAGCAAAAATTTTAATTTTTAGCGGAACAGACGATTTCCACATAATGTTGAGCCTTCTATTAATATCCGAACCCCAAGCAAATTCCTTATGCTCCTCTTGCAAAACAGCCACGCTGGCTACTGTAAAAACACCATCTTGCCTGGGTGTCCACACGAAGCTGTCCTCTGCAGATGAATCCAGCAAATACGCGTTAACAATATCCAGAAACTGCTGCCAGTTAGCCGACTGCAGCCCTCCTACTGTATGAACAACCTGGAAATAAGAGCCACATTCCAAAAGATTTTCAAATTTCCATCTTGGAGTGCCATTTTCCCACTCTACTATATCCCCAACTGATGCATATCTATTGGTTGAGAGATCAAACAAATCCGGGAAAGTTGTTCGGAGCGATTGATTTCCCAACTAAATGCTATACCAAAAAGAAATGCTAGAACCATTGTTAGCTATACAATGAACACAAGAGCTGAAACCTTCTTCCGAATTGTCCCTTAATATATCAATGGAAAGAACATCACGCCACCATTTCGAATCTTTCGCGTTAACACCTTCACCCGCTGGCAGGAACACTTTAAGTCTAATATTCTTGTACCTCCACTGCACAAATCTCTTCCAAACAGCCCCGTCATCCTTCAAAAGCCTCCATTTCAACTTTAATAGAAGTGCTCTATTGAATTCTCCGACGTCTCTGACTCCTAAACCCCTTTATACTTTGGCTTACAAATCGTATCCCACTTCACCCAGTTTATACTCCTCTTGTTTGCTTTCCCGCTCCACAAGAAATTACGTTGGATTCCTCTAATTTGATTCAAAACTTTAAGCGGAGCTTTATAAAATGAAAACGTATAGGAAGGAATAGCATTTAGCACCAAATTTATGAGCGTCACCCGACCTCCTATAGATATATTCCGACCCTTCCAAGAATCCAACCTTTTCTTAAAGTTATCTAGGACTTTAGACCACACCTTCTTATTTCTAGGATTAACTCCCACCATAATTCCAAGAAACAAAAAGGAAGAATTACCTCTCTTACAAGCTAGGAAATTTGTTGCCGCAACCAGTATCCAATCTCCCACATTCACTCCCATAACACTGCTTTTTGAGAAATTAACTTTTAGACCTGAAATTAACTCAAAACCTCTCAGAATAACTTTCAGATTCCACAAATTTGCAGTAGATGCTTCCCCAAAAATAACGGTGTCGTCGGCAAACTGAAGAATGTCGACTCCCTCTTCGATCCCAAACTGGAACGGTTTGAAACCACCCACCGCAACAGAATTTCTAATCAAAGTTGTAAGGGCTTCCATTGCAATTACGAAGAGGAACGGGGACAACGGATCTCCTTGATGCAACCCTCTATGAACCATAAAATCATGAGTGGCACTCCCGTTAACAAGAACAGACAAATGGCTAGAAAAAATACACGCGTCCATCCACAT
This sequence comes from Vicia villosa, assembly GCF_029867415.1. NCBI lineage: Eukaryota > Viridiplantae > Streptophyta > Magnoliopsida > Fabales > Fabaceae > Vicia > Vicia villosa. The sequence continues at coordinate 20,639,813 of NC_081183.1, read as the reverse complement.
CAACCACCTCTTGCCAAATCCCATCCTCACCAGCATATCTCTAAGAAAATTCCACGATAAAGAGTCATAAGCTTTCTCGAAATCGACTTTCAAAAGGAGACAACTTGACTTATTCCGTTTAGCCCAATCGATAACCTCGTTGACCAACAAGACACCGTCCAGCATATTCCTTCCGGGCACAAATGCTGATTGGTTACACGAAATAAGTCTCCCCATCACTTTTTTGACCCTAGCTGCCAGCATTTTTGATAAGATTTTGTAAAGACTTCCAACCAAGCAAATCGGTCTGTACTCCGTTAGATCTTGGGGGTTATGATTTTTGGGAATAAGTGCAATGAAAGCCGAAGAGATGGACTTGACCAGCTTGCCTCTAGAATAAAAGTCAGAACAGAACTTAAGCAAATCTTCCTTGAGGATCAACCAGAAAGTTTTGAAGAAATCAATCGAAAAACCGTCCGGGCTAGGACTCTTGTTTCCATCACACTCCCAAAGCGCCTCCTTCAGTTCTTCCAAAGAAAACGGACTTTCAAGCTCCAGAGATTCAGACATAGAGAGAGAATTCAGATTAGGAAAAGAACACACAGGTCTGTTAAGCTCCGGCTCCATAAAGAATCCATTGAAATGATTAAAGACAGCTTCCTTAATATCTGACACTTCCTCTAACCTCCTACCATTGAATTGAATAGAACACAACTTGTTCTTGCTTCTTCTACCTATTAGAGAACAGTGGAAAAACCTCGTGTTATTGTCTCCCTCGGCAAGCCACGTCTGTCTAGATTTGAGCCTTAGATAACTCCTTCTTATAAAGATTTTCCCAAAAAACTTCCACCACTTTAGCCCTCCTTCTCACCTCCTCTTCATGCACCGTACCTGCAAAATTAGCAAACACGTCATCTAAAAAACTCAGCTCCTCTTGCGCACTTTTAATGTTTAAGTCAATCCATCCAAAAACAAATTTGTTCCACCAAGCCAGCCTGCCCTTAAGAATCTTCAGCTTTTCAACCAAACAGAAATCCCCTCTCCCTTTGACAACTATCTTACCCCATTCTTCCTTAACGAAATTTTCAAAATCCGGATGTTTTAAACAACCATTGTTGAACTTGAAAGGTTTCGGCCCCCAGTCCTTCCTGTTGTTTTTAATCCAAATTGGCGCATGATCAGAAATGTCTCTAGCACCTATATATTGCCCCTCGATGTTCCAATCCTCTATGAAACTCTCTGAAAGTAAAAATCTGTCAATCCTGCTCATAGACTTGCCATTACTGTTGAACCAAGTGTATTTGCCTCCTATTGTAGGGATGTCCACCAACTTCATCTCAGTTATAAAATCCTGGAACTGAGATATCTCCTTCCTATGTCTACTTCCAGCAACCCCCACTCTTTCTTCTTGGGCTGACACAGCATTAAAATTGCCCCCGACACACCAATCTCCCTGTTGAAACTTACGGCTATACTCTACCAGCTTCTTCCACGTGACCCTTCTATTTGAATTAACGCAAGAAGCATAAACGTTAACCAGATATATCAGCTTACCCTCCTTCTCCACGCACTGCCCAAGAAAACCCTCTCCTCTAAAGCTGAACAAAACCTTGAAAAAGTTCTTCCTCCATATCGTTAAAATCCCTCCCGAAGCCCCAATTGCGTCCAGATATGAGAACTCAAACCTGTCCTCTCCCCACATGCCCTCATTTATACCTGACAGCTTAGTCTCCTGTATAAAACAGACATCCGCTTCCCCTGTTCTATTCATAAACCCGATTCTTTTTCTTTTCATTTTGCTTCCCCCTCCTCTAATATTAAAGGATAAAACAATCATTTAACCACAGAGTTGTTCGCCTTGGTACTCCTCCCTTCGTGACGATCTCTATTTTCTAACTCCACAATTTTCTGAATTGGGTCAAAAACCTCCCTTGAGTTGTTAACCATACCTAGACTCGACATAGATCTCCACAAACCTTCTGACACCTTCCCCATACCTCTGTTTAGAATTCTTTTATTGCAGTTCAAAATATCTGAGTGTGTTAGTGAACCACTCGACAATTGACTATCAACGGAAACCAACCTGGAGTTAGAGCAATAAGGGGCATTACCTGGAATTTTGATATCGAAAAGTTGCTCTGAAGGTAGTCTCTCCTCAACTGGGTAACAGAAATCCTCCGCCTTGGTACCAAGATCAAATACCTCTCTTAATTTCTTTCTAACCACCTTCGAATTTTTCACCCTAGTGCACTGTTCATCAAAAGAGAATTCTTTATTACTATCTAAGTCTACCACCTTTTCAATCTCCCTGGACTGCAAAACTTCCGTCCTGGAGGCATTAGAACCTCCTTGGGCCTTCACATAGTTCAGCCCATCAGCCCTGTCCACCCCCTTACAACTAACTGGCCCAACAACATACTCTTTGTCAAAATAGTGTCTTGTTTCAGATCCCGATTTATCTAAAATAAAAACTCCTCCTGGGCCCCACTTTCCATCCACTTTGGAGACTGAGTCAACACTTGTAGCTGACTCTAGCGAACATCTTACGTTTCTAGAGAAGCTATTAGATATATCATCCGACGGACATATACTCTCCTTTTGATGGACTTGCTTAGCCATCAACGTATCTGCATCCTGCTTCTCTTCTCTCTCCTCCAATAAGCATCTCTCACCTTTTTACTTTCTGAAAACGCAACAGTACTTTTGTCAACCTCGGATAGGCTACAACCCACAGACCCTACTTCCAGCTTCTCTCGAAAAACACCCTCTTCCCTAGCTGAAACCTCCTCCCTAGTCTCATTTTCCGACTCGTACAAGCTATCGCCGGAACTGCTAGATCCTGATACCTCACCGTTAAAACCACCGTGTTTGACGTTCTTGAACGTTTGATCTTCAATCACCATTACCTCCACCCAAACTCCGTCCAGACACACCGAAAGCTTAGTCCTAATTAATTCCAAACACTTCGTGAACACCATAACATTTATAACATCAAACCTCTCAATCTCCTCTTCCAGCACGTCACTATTAGTAAACACACCAATATCAGACAGCAAAACTTTAAGAAAGGAAGCATTCCTAACATGACAAGGAACACCGTAGATAGATAACCACGCTACCCTCACGCATTCCACGTTAGAGGATTTCCACCACCGCACCTCCTTGAACCATCTCTTAAACCACTCTCCATCTTCTAAAAAATTACTCAGCGCACCCTTTTCCAATTCCTCCAACAAGCACAAATTTGGCCCTAAAGGAATTGCTTTAACCGAAAAAATACCTTCAACTTCTAGACTTCCCCCCACCCCATACGTCGCTCCTTGTTCAGCAACAACCCCCACCATAGCCTTCCCATCCTTCCACTTCTTCTCCTTCTCAGAAGTGTTGTATACGAAAGAACAGCACGCCTCCTTCTCCGAGATTTGACCACCCATACCGCCACCTTTAAGAACTTCCGCAAAAGACTTCCCACACAAATTTCCCGAAGGTTTTATAGAGGGGCCAGAAGAAGCCATCCCTCCATTAAATCTCCTAGTATTGAACCTAGAATTTGACGAAGGCTTGGAGTTTTTACCCCCCTCTCCGAATCTGGGGGTCACTTCTTTCCTTTTGATCTTCGAAACATTTGCCTTCAACTTCCTGTTATCCAACCACAGATTGTTCATCTTGACTTCCAGCAACCTTTCATCCGGGACTCCTACAAATCTCGCAAAACCATACCTTTGTCCCTTCCAGTCTCTTTTTGGTGGAATAACAATCTCATCAAGAACACCTAAATCTTTGAACTCGAAGAAAAGTCCTTAGCCCTCCAATCTTCTCCGAACTCAGTAAAAAAGTACGTAGAAATTGATCCTTTAACCCCTCCTTCCACGTTCTTCATAATGTCCCATCTCGTGGACAAACCTACCTTCCCATGATTGCTACGAACAGGAATCCACTTGCCTGAAACCCCAGAATTCGTTTTGTCCATGAAGATGCTAAGTGAGTAACAAAAGAAGTTTAAACCCTAGCGCGCTCTCTCTCTAGCTTTCTCTCTCATTGTTAAATATCAATCTTAAAGTAGTAGAGTTAAAGAGAGTAAGAAGTTGTATAGAATTATTTGTTATTTGTTTCTAAATAATATAGTTATTTCATCACATTTAATTTATCATAACAAAGTGGATATTTTAATTTCTAAAAGAGATCAAATTTATTTTAAGGTTCAGATAAAAGAGAAATAGATTGAACTTTGAGAGAATTAAAAAGCATCAATATTAGAGTTGCAAATACATGAAATTATTTTTGAACTTTATTCCTACTATGACACACAATCACATATCCCTGATATACACCTTGGACGTTTAGGAAGAGTGCAATCCGGCATTGCTTTACGACATTCTCCATCAGACCAGCATTTAATAGCTCCTGTGTGATGTCAAATTAATAATAATAATAATAATAATAATAATAATAATAATAATAATAATAATAATAATAATAATAATAATAATAATGATAATAATAATGATAATAATAATAATAATAATAATAATAATAATAATAATAATAATAATAAATAATGAAACATTGTATATGAAATTAACGATTAAATATTTTGTGGTCCTCATAAATATTTATATTTTAGTTTTAGTTTTTGAAAAATAGTCTTTTTAAAATTTTTCATCTATATTTTTAGTCTCTCCTACAATTTAATGACAATTTTTACAACTTATTGACAAAATTACCGACAATTTTAGCCACAGTTTAGTGACAATTTACTATTTAACGGCTGAATTAGCGACAATATTTGCAGGAGCAGCTAAAAATATGGATGAAAATATTTAAGAGAACCAATCTTTACAAAAAAATTTAAAAGCCTAAAAAAAAATTATAAAATATTTAGGAGGACGACCAACATATTTAACCCTAAAATCAAAATAATTTTTGAAGATAAATTTAAAAATTGAATTTACCATCTGTTACAATGATACCATCCATTACAACAACGAATTCGAAAAGAAAAATAATTATGACACTAACAAACTTAAGAATTTGTGCCATATGTTCTCTGATCTTATGCATTTTGAAGTATACATTTATATATTTATTTTATACTGTGAAAAATTACATTTCTTCAAATGTCTCTTGATGGTTGTTAGAATTCATTCTAATATTTGAGGAATACATTATTTCAAGTTTCTCTCTTATTCCTTGTTATAATTAAACTCTTAATTTCTATAATTTCACACGCACAAGAAATTGTTTGTTCTATTTTAAAATTACATAACTTTACTACACGTGCACCAAAGGTTGAACTTGAGTTTTTTCTCACATGAGAATATAAACATCTTTATTATAAAAGAAACGTTTGAAACAAGCAATTTTTGAGAGGTATAATTAAAATTAGATTGCATTACCTTCATAATTTCCAAGGATCCTAATTAATCATATTATATTAAATATTAAAATTTCAACACACTCCAAGATGGAGAGAATAAATGATGATACATATTAAAGGTGTGAACAAAAATGGTTTGAATTGTGTTGAAATTATTTTTAACATTTTTAATCGTTGGTTTAATATAAAAATAAGTTTTAGCAAAATTGTTAGAGAGAGATAGTAGAAATAATAGAAAATAATTATTTTAATTCACCCTATAATTCATTGTTACCTTCTCACGCTTGAGAGACTTTTACCATAACTCAACTCATTAAAAATTTAGTAAGATATTTCCTAGGCCAAAATTTACGCGTGCCTTAGATTTCCCTACACAATTAAGAAAATATATCTTAGTCCTTCATCTTAAATAATATGGATATAACTTAGTCATTTGGGAAAATCATAATTAATGAAAGATTAAATATTATAAAATTATCATGACTTTTAATTCTTATAAAAAAATATTAACTTTTAATTTTTATAAAATTATTTTTGTACGCAGTTTTAATTTCTCTACAGAGACTAAAATTGCATGTAAAAATAATTTTATAGAGACTAAAAATCAATATTTTTAATAGAGATTAAAAGTCAAAATTGAAATCTTTATAGGGACTAATAACATATTTAACCCTTATTGAAATAATAAAGTTTTTTTTTCTTAATAGGCAATGGAATTGATGTAGAGCAAAAGGGATGCTCCTCCATAGTGCAAGCTAAAGAAAACCGCTACTCGAAACAACTAAGCGGCAAAACATGCCAAGAATGAAAATTACAATTTGAAACAAGCTTAAGACTTGATTGTAACCAAGACCACGACCAGAAGACTAGCTCTATCATACAATCAAGGAAGCTAAAACACCCACTTCTGAAAACGATGTTATTGCGACTTGTCCAAATACTCCAGCACGTCGCAAGCCAAATCGCACCCACAATCCTCCTATTGACCATGCTCTCAACTTTATCAAAGGAGAAAGGAAATAACAAAAAATCCTCCACAAAAAATTCCGGCATGGCTCCTATCCACGCAAACACCTTCGCCCAAATTTCTCCGATCACCCGGCAACCTCCTAATAAGTGGAGTAAAGATTCCTCCGAAGACGAACAAAACACACAAAAAGAATTGTTGACATCTACAATACCCCTTTTGAACAAATTATCTTTAGTAGCAATCCTATCATGTATTATTCTCCAACCAAAGAACAGGAAATTAGAAGGGGCATTAATGCTCCACAAGAAATTTGCAGCCTTTATCAATTCATCATTAAGGGGCGGACCAGACAATTTTGAAAAAAAACTAGTGATAGCAAGATTTTACTGAGAAATTCTCCTCCTTGTTAATGCACCAATTAAAAGAGTCCTTGATGCCTCTCCTTGGAGTAACTCGGTCTAGCAGCTCCTTCATGTCATGCCATTCCTGCGCTGCACTGTTGTTGATAAAGTGATAAAGTGATTATCAGATTATATCTACATTCCAACATCTATTCAGAAATCAGAAAAATCCACAAATAACATTTTTTTCCAGAATTTATTTACAATCTGCAGCAAAAATTTCGCATGAGTTAAATCAAACAATTAAAATATGCATAATGTCAATTTTTTTTAAAAATTTTTTTTTTCTAGATTTTAGAAAATTCGGTAAAAATGCAAAAATTAATTAGGTACCACCAACCTTTTAAAAATTTGATAAAAATGAAAAATACATATATTTTGAAACTACATGTAAAGTATTTCTTGCAGAACTTTGTATACAATATGCAAAAAATTATTCAGGTAAATCAGACAATTAAAAAAATATTCAAAAGTATACAATATATTATTGAATATTTGAAAACCGGATAAAGTTTAGTATTGATTCTTAAAAAATCTGATAACAACGAATAAATGCATTTATTCTGAAAATTTTGATACAATCGGCAACAAATTTTATAATTAATTAAAATCAAACAATTAAAAATAAAATAAAAAACACAATAATTTAACAGTTTTTATTAAAAAAATATTTTGGTCGTATTACCCCACTTATGATTTCGTCATGATCAACTTGGTTTACTCTCAAACAAATAATGTAAAAAAAGCTTATATTCATTCAAAATATCTATCCTTTTTAATTAATCGTTTGATTTTAATGAATTTTTTTTTTCTTTCTTTTTGATTTGTGGGGAACTAGTTTTTATAAGCTTGTTTAAAAACTACATTTTACATTTTTCTCAAGAATTATTCTATTTGATTTTTTTTTCCTTGAGTCATCCTTTGATTTAAGTAAATCCATTGGTTGAATTATTGTAGCAGATATTTGTTGGGAATATAGTCGTTGAGTATTATTTTATTATGTCAGGTTAATCCCTTACAACCTTGTATGAATAGTAGAAATTGTCGAGCACTTTTTGAGCCATTGTATCTTGTGTGTTATTTTTATGTCTCGTTATTAGAAAAAATAGTATTTACCGTTGGCTGTTTTTTGACACTATAAGTAGAAAAATCGTGTCTAAGGTTAAATGGCTCAGAGGTATCAATTTAGCGTCGACCAAAAAGAGTCGTGTCTAAGGTAGCCAAGGCCAGCCTGAGTCTATGCCGAGGCTAAACTGAAGAAAACGTTAAAAATACAAATTCCAAAAGTAAAAAAAAAATTATTAGTGTGGGCCTAACCAACGCTAAAGTCAAACTTCAAAAGTCAACTAATCATGTTTAGCAGGGGTTATCTGACGCTAAAGTCAAACTTCAAAAGTAAAAAAGTACAATAGTATTGGCCACACCCACGCTAAAGTCAAGCTTCAGAAGTAAACAAATTATTTAGCAGGGGCTTGACCGATTCTAAAGTCAAAAATAAAAAATAAAAAATACAATAGCATGGGAAAAACCCACATTAAAGTTAAACTTAAGAAGTGAACAAATCATATTTAGCGGGGGGATGTCCGACACTAGAGTCTAACTTCAAAAATCAACAAAATACAACAGTGTGTGCCAAACCCGTGATAAAGTCAAACTTTAGAAGTCAACTAATTATTTTTAGCAGGGGCTGACGGACGCTATATTCAAACTTCAAAAGTCAACAAAATTGTGTATAGTGGGTCTGACTGACGCTAATTTCAAACTTCAAAAGTCAACATAACATGGCTTGCATGGGTGTACCTGAGCATACACGATCATCGACTAAAGATGAAACTAAGATGTTTAGATGAGTTGAGAAAAATAAACCAGTAATACGTGATATGATGACCCTTCAATTTATATGTGACCTAAGAGAAAAGAGGGGCCACATCATGATCTGATTCTTGAGACAATTACAAATTCAAACAATTTCTTAACTAATTACCTCATCCACCCTAACATAATCAACTTCATTCTATGATTCCAGCCATTAAATGATATTTAGTTAGGTAACAAACCTTTGTCTCCACTTGTGGTATGTGGATATGTAACCACCACCCCTGCCAATGAAATGCAGATATAGAAATCATTATTGACAAAAAATTAGAATGAAGACAAGGGATGAAATCGACAAGAATAATGTTTATCTAAAATTTCTTGATGAACCCTTCCTGTTTCCATCCCATGTCTTTCACTGCTATAAAATTGAGCCTTTGAGCTCTTATTCGGGAAATGAAGCATTCCATAAAGCCTTTAGGGAGTCCTAGGATAATACATAAAAAGCACCAAGTTATATTCTTAAGACTCTAAGAATTATAAGTTTGTATGATAATAAGCCATAAGTTACACCTAAAACTATAGGCACGCGGCTTGAATTCTATGATGGACTTCATAGTTATTTTACATCATAACTCACAACACTTAGACTTGAAGTTTTTTTTATAGAAATGGTACCTAGTGTTTGGGGATAGAACTATCATATGAAACATTTATACGACTCTGAAGCCTCTATAGAAATTCTTCCTGGAAAATAGAAAATTCAACATTGCAGATTTATTGTGCAATATGTATCAATCATTAAATAAAGTAGAGTGGCATATTATCTCAGATGCCCTACATGGCAAGAAAGGATAAATAAAAAGAAAAAAATAAAACACAACGATGTTAGTCATAGATGTCATGATGAAAGCTACTAAACATTTAGAGCACACTTTAAATAACCCAAATTACATTTAGAGCTATCAATATGAAATGGGTGTTCAAGTTGAAGCACAATGCTAATGGGTCGATAGCAAGACATAAGGAAGGATTTGTATTTCGTGGATTTCCTTAGAGGGCAGGACTCGACTAATCTGAAGTATTTGCACATTGTCGCTAGATTGGAGAATGTCAGATTGGTTGTCGCCTTGGCATACAAGCAAGGCTAGTTGACATTTCCCTTAGATGTGAAGTCAGCATTTTTGAATGGTCATTTAGACGAAGAGGTCTATGTCATACAACCTCATGGGTTTGTGATTCATGATGAAACGAGTAAGGTGTATAAGTTGCACAAAGCGTTCTATGGCCTCAAGTAGGCACCTAGGGCATGGAACAAGAAGATCGACTCATACTTAATAGAATTGGGATTCTTAAAATGAAAATTTGTGTATGGTGTCTATGTTAAGGTTGTGGCACAAGATATAACAATCATTTGTGTAACGCCCCAGACAGCTTTCGGGATGATCGACTGACCCCACAAACCAACACGGGTCTTTTCAGCATGCTTTGACCTCACTCGCACGCTTTCTGGGAAACATCCCAGAAGGTCACCCATCCCAATACTACTCCAAGTCAAGCACGCTTAACTATGGAGTTCTTATTCAACGGGCTTCCGAAAAGAAGATGCATCTTGTTGGTATAGGTAGTACCCATCAATCCTTATAAGCTTTCCTTTAACCATACAGTCTCATACCTGCACAGCCTTAGGCTCCCTCTCATTCCGATGTGGCGACCACTCGTTGCCATATTCGGCCTCGAGTGTTACATGCAGTGTAACCACCCCTTGCCTTCTTCGGCCTCAGATGTTACATGCCCACCAGCTTCGGCATGGTTCATCCTCAAACCACATCGTACTGGGAGAGGTCTGGCTCTAATACCATTTGTAACGCCCCAGACAGCTTTCGGGATGATCGACTGACCCCACAAACCAACACGGGTCTTTTCAGCATGCTTTGACCTCACTCACAGCTTTCTGGGAAACTTCCCATAAGGTCACCCATCCCAAGACTACTCCAAGTCAAGCACGCTTAACTGTGAAGTTCTTATGGAATGAGTTACCGAAAAGAAGATGCATCTTGTTGGTATAGGTAGTACCTACCAATCCTTATATGCATTCCTTCAACTATGCAGTCACTTCCTTGCGCAGCCTCAGGATCACTCTCATTCTCATGTGGCGACCACCCTAGCCCCCATTGGCCTCAGGTGTTACATGCGGTGCAACCATCCCTCGCCTTCTTCGGCCCCGGGTGTTACATGCCCACCAGCTTTCGCATGGTTCGTCCTCGAACCACATCGTACTGGGAATTGGGTGTATAGATTTATTGCAATGGTTATATTAAATAGTTGATGGAAATTTAGAACCTATGAGATATTGTTTATGTTAATTGCTGCTACTGTTGTTTGATGTTGCCGTGTTAAGTTAGTTCTAGAAATTGAAAACTTAACTGCCGTTTCTGCTTGTTGTTGTTGCCTTAATGTTGCTGTTGTTTGTGTTGTTATTCGTGAGCATTGATATATATATATATATATATATATATATATATATATATATATATATATATATATATATATATATATATATATATATATATATATATATATATATATATATGACGGACGACGGCCTGCGGATTCATGCCAATGATGATGAAAGGCACAAGATTTCCTTATTTCGTTTCAGCTTGTTTCATTTTGTGTGGCTTGGTTAATTATAATATAATAATAACATTATTTTAATTTTAATAACATAAAGTATAACATAAAATAAAGTACAATATTGTTTAAATATATATTAATAGGTTTGTTAATTTAGCACTGAGTAGAATTGTTTAACAAATACAAAACAGTCCTGTTTGATCGAAATAGCCGAATTAAGCGGTATATTTAGTTGTCCGGAATTTGATGAAAATTGACGTGGTAGCTAAGTTTAATTAGTACATTAACGTGGTGGTGTTAGTTTGTCGAAATTGTGACATTAATCGGTCGATTATATTTATGGTTGAATTTACCTTTCAATAAGCATATTTAATTAGAATAAATGTGAACTTAGATTAACTATTCGGTTTATCGGTAAATTACGATATCTTGAGTATTTAATTGAATGAATCGAATAACCGGTGAAGAATAGAATTGTATCCGAATTAACCGGTTGAGCCGTGATTTTAGTGACTTCGGAAGTATAACCCGAAAACTCATAAAGTCGTGAATATTAAGAATTTAACCGGAAATTAGATAATCGAAAGTGACGCGAGATATATTTGATTAATTAGAGATTATTAGATGAACAATTTTGGTCAGTTGATAGCGGATTGATATTTAATCAACAGTTCTGATATTTTCAGTATTAGAAATATTATTGGAATAATAGTTGAAGTTTTGGGAATTTTCTGAGTAATTAAGATTAGACCGAAAATATTCGATTTAGTCGAATTTGGATTATCAGTGTTATTTAAGGGCATATTTGGAATTATAAAATTGATGTCGGAAAATAATATTAAGAATAATATTATTTATAAGTCGGAATTATTATATCGGTGGAATATTATTTAAAGTGATACATTGTTATTTTGAGTTATTATTCTTATTGGGCCTAAATTAGTTTGTGAAAAAGAAGTGAAAGACTAAGCCCAATTGCAAGTGATAAACTAGGGTTTTAGAGTTATGAAGTGTAGTTGTCATTTTGGGGGAAACAAAGATTGAAGAGAAAGAGGCGAATCTTGGAGAAGAGGAATGAACTTGAAGATTTCATGGTGCCCAATCGAAAATGCAATCGGAGACCAATTGAGCTACTAGCTCAAGTGGTAGTGGGAATGGATTGAACATGTACTTGAACCCCAGGGTACAGGAGATCGTGAGGTAGTAGTGCCGGGAACGCCGAAGGCTCGGGCTGTTACATTAAAAAGGCGCCTTTTAAATGTAACACCCCAATATCCGCTGCACGCATCAACCGTGTCGGCCAACCGAGCATGTTATCGGCTTAATCAATAATCCTCCCTAGGTCCGCTTATCGGCTACCCAAGAAATATTGTTTTTTGCCTCCCGCAGGAATCGAACCATGTACCTAGGGGTTAAGTACATATTCATAGCAACTCCGCCTCCTTTTTTTTTTCATTGCCTTTTTCCTCAATTATCCACTCAGATACTAGTTATAATTATTTAAGTTTTGCAAATTTGATCCCATACCCATTCTACCTTTGTGTCAATTATTATTTTTTAGGAAATTAAAATTAATCCTAAACTAAATATTTTCTTAGATTTTGTCTCCTTATCTAAATGTGATAACCTAATTTACTCAATTTTTTTGGAATTTTCTCTTAACTAACAGAATATATAAATTATTCGAACTCAATTATTAATTTTAGTTTTTATCAAATTTGCAATATTAAAGCAATCAAAGCGTGCACGTTTGAAGGAAAGCTTTTTCTATGCGGAACAAAATTGGGGTACCACACCCTATACATCTTTGGTTTAAGTAATGAAAGTTGTTCAAGTAATCAACAATTAATTACGGAAATTTATTTTAAAGCATAAACATTTTTTATTAATTTATATATTACATAAAAGCATAATCATTTGCTTAGTGATAAGTGCCAAAATATCGATATTTTGAGTATATATTTGTGGCACTTATCGATTCTATTCTTATGTTTTTGTAATAAAATCCTAACTTTTGTGTAAATATGTGCATACTTGTCTTTTTGATTAATTTTTATACCAATTAATAGTTTTCCATTCATTTTATAGGTATTCATGCATATTTGAAATATTGAGTAATAAAGATCAAAGGCTAAGCTTCAAGAATGCAAATTTTACAAATTCATCAAAGAATAAGGCTCAAAATAAGGATGATAAAAATGATCAATTTGGTTTCTATTTAGTCATTGTTAGATAGAGCATTGAATAATCTTTCCAACGCTTCGAACCAGGCGCAATTCAGAGTCACAGTTCTCAAGTTATGGCGAAAACAAAATTTGGTTTTTTCTGCTACCTGTTTAAAAGGGGGAAATCACATTTTTTAGGTGATGTTTTGGGGGTATTTGTTCCCAACTCACCAAACCTTCATTCTTATGATAGATTAGGTTAGAAAACAACTAAGGAGCTTGCATTTGGATAATTGGAGGTGGATTGATCATTGATAAGAACTGACAAACCAGGATACACTACAACACGGAAGGGCTTTAAAAGCGCTTTTTATGGGCTTTAAAAGCGCTTAAAAGCGCTGTGAAAGGCAGCGCTGGCGTAGGTAACAAAAGCGCTTCAGAAAGCGCTCTGGTAGGCCCCCCCTATAAGAGCGCTTTTCTGGAAAAAGCGCTCTGGTAGGCCCCCCTATAAGAGCGCTTTCCTGGAAAAAGCGCTCTTGTAGACCCCCCTTTAAGAGCGCTTTTTCCAGCAAAGCGCTCTAATAGCCCCCCCTATGAGAGCGCTTTTTCTGGAAAAACGCTCTGATAGCCCCACCTATAAGAGCGCTTTTTCAAAAGTGCTTTCGTATGTTGCGTTTTTTTTTATTTTTTATGCTTTTTTATTAATCTTTGGCAGCGCTTTTACTAAGAAGCGCTTTGGTAGGTGGACCTTTAAGAGCGCTTTTTAAAAGCGCTGTCGTTGCTAAATGAGGTATTTTAATGTGCAACCTGTAATTTAATCCTCCCAGTCGACCTGTAATATTTTTGACCTGTAATATGTTTTCAACCTGTAATATTTTTGACCTGTAATATGTTTTCAACCTGTAATATTTTCGACCTGTAATTTATTTTCGACGATATTATTTCCGCCATCAGTAAGACAATATATATACTAATATAATACCATTATAATATCCAAAATTATATATATACATCATTACAACATCAATAATATTATAGTTCAAATCGACACAAATCCTACATGAAAAATTGCTTAATATAAAATTGACACAAATCCTCTTTTATTTCTTCCAACTTAAGTCTCGGGTACCCAGCAGCACGGAATTCGTCAAGGTACTACAAAACAAAAACATAATATGAATGATATATTTAGTTAAATGTAATAAATTATATGAAATTATCTTAAGTTATAAATTCATACCGTGAGCGGAATCTCTAATTGATTTGCCTGAAGGATTTCTTTCATAAACCTCAATACAACTGCAATCGTAACTGTTTCGCTGTTGCGGACACTACATAGAAAAACAAATAAGATTCTATAGTTGTCTTGTTTTATCAAGTAGCATAAATATATTATAAGCAAAATTGTGAAAAATAATGTACCTGCACTTGGATCCAAGTAATGTTGTTAGATTTAGTTCAGGATACCTGTGCGTCCCGTTGACTTCGGAACACTTGTATTGATCTAATTAACAAATATATAAAAGCATATGTTTAGATCAATCCCACAAATAAGTAAATATATAAATATACACGAATATATATTTAGAACGATCCCACTAACAAATCAACGATGTCCTTCATAGCCGGATAATTGGTCCATTCACCATTTACCGAATTCAGATAATACACGACTTCCCTTATAGGGTTAATAGCAAGCAGCAACCAGTGTGCTCTATAAATTAAAACAATAGGTTATATGAAAATTTTGCTATACACAAAAGAAACAGAGATTAGATGAACAAAGAATGAGAAACTAACCCTACTGGTCGGGTATTATACGCCCAAAGATGCAGACTTTCTGTATTGCCGGTGGACATGAATCTATCGACTAAGCGCTGTCTAACTGATTCCGGTTCCGAAGCAATTGCCATTCGGCTGCAATGGGCGGAAGACACGAAACGGAATTTGTTAGACAATGGATTCCCGCGCAACACTCTGTCATACAACAACCTTAAATAAAAACATAATAAACATTAGATTATTTTCATTGAAATGTGTAAATAAATTATATTGTGGGACTAATTAAATAATATATCGGATGAGTGAATATTACCGGATGTATGAGTGCATGTTACTGACGCCTAGTTGATCATGCCTAAAAATCTCCTCCAAGTCATCAATTGTAATAAGTGACTTGAATTCAATACCGAAGACACTTTCATCCATATCGATTTCACGTAAAGCACCATCCTTCAAATCGGACATATCAACCATTGTTGCGAGCGTTGACCGGTATCGAGGCACAAAAGCACCGCCTTTTTTTGCCGCTGGCTTCGGAGGACCAGTGGGTGGTACGGTACGAACTTGCTGCGTCACTTGTTGTGACTCCCGAGCGGATGCCTAAAAATCATATAAGTTAGGTAAAATATAAAATCATGCAGATTTAGATTCAGATTAATTATTAACACTTTAAATGTACCTCTTTTAGTGATGCAACAGACTCCTCCTCCTGTAAAATCCCTTTACCCTTAATTGCGGGTTTTATAGGAGCAGTCTAAAATTAAAATGTAAAAAATAATTAATAAACGGTTTAGAATTGACATTCAAAAACTAAATGATTCATAATCGTTTTCAATATACCTCATCACTAATGGTAATGAGCTCCGAGGGCCATGCAACAAATGATCCTATTGCATCTCGCAGCAATGTCGTCTCTGAGACCATGTCAGGTACCGGTAGCATCGCATCATGATCTACTACAACATCCACCGATACTTTCAGGTGTCCATCCAGGAGCGGTCTATGATGAAGTAAATCTCCCAAAGTGTTGTGCACTTTTCCCTAGCCAACTAGTCGATAATTCGGTTCCGATAAGTATAGTTGGCAAGATGAAATGCCCTAAACCAATAGTAAATATAAGTCATTATCATTAATAAAATAGAACAATTTAAAAGGAAGAAAAATTATAATTACCTCGGGAAATTTCCTTTGATAGTTGATACTAGCCTTATCACTAGTTTCTTTCACCGATGAAGTGTTGCACTTTTCTCTCATATACATCTCTTTATCTCTTTGCAATTCAGAGACTTGTGCTTGCAATTCCTGCAACATTTGCAACACTTCTTCATTGGTAGGATTTCTTCTCCTAGGACTCTTGTAAAAAGAGGTTGGAGTCACACCATGACCCTTACCCCTCACCCGACCGGGATACTCAGGAGCATCTAGTGCTCTACTAAGTACGCTCCCCTCACCGGTGGATGCCGATTGCGACAAGGTCTCCTGTAATTCATTTACATTAAAAAATCATTTATATATTAAAAAACATTTGATTTAATTAAAGACACAGTATTATACTTACACATTCAGTAAAAACTCTCTGAACTTCGGGATCGACAGCTTGATTCTTGCCCACACGAGCTTCCCTCCACAACACATGTACAGGAAGTGAGGTTTCCTCACTTTTAGTCTCCTCTAACTATGCATTGACACAAATGATAAAATCGTCAAATAAAACACATTTAGACAATTAATTAAAATGCATTTCTATTTACTTACAATTTTATCCTCCAAGCGTGCATATCCCAAACGCCCTTTTTTGTATGGATATGTGGGTTTTGATGCTCTCGCGCTATTTGTGACACTCCTTTTCCGAAAATCTTCATCTCTTTGATTTACAAACTTAACCCAATCTTCTTCATCAATGAAGATCTCATACGTTTTTGGCCGTCCCGGCGCCTCTTCAAGAAAGTTTCCATCTTTATCCTTAAGATAGTTATTTGTCAAAAAAGCTTTCCACCATTTATATCTTTTTCCGGCTAAACTAAGTATGTAGCGTCCATGCTCATCTGGTATGTCAAAAGTCCTCTGCAAAAAAACATACGCATAGTGTGTTAGTATAAGTAATGTAAACAATTTATCGTCAAGATAATAACAACAACCATATATGGTATATACCTGAAGCTCTTCCCAAATCGCTTTTTTTTTTGCATCCAAGTCTTCGCTTTTTAGATTCCATTTAGCTACGGAGACTGGAATATGCATACGAACAAGTGTACCAATGTAGCTTGTCAACTTTGCAGAATTAGGACCAATTGGCTGTAATTCAGAATTCCATTTCAAAGGGTATACTAATCCTTGGTCTCTATGTCGAATGATTCCCTTCATAATGGTGATGCCTCGTGCAACTTCTTTTGCTTCAGTATCAGGTGGAGCATTTGTATCTGGAGCATCTCTTTCTTGATTATCTCTTTCTTGTGAGTTTTCAGGTGGAGCATCTCTATCCGGAGCCATTTAACCTGTATCAAACAAACTAAAGCACATTAGTACACTATTAATAAGCTAACAATCTATACAAGTCAAATGGAAGTCAAACCATGCATGTTCAAAAGTTATGTACAAAACGAGAATATGCACCAAAATTGAATAAGTACTATACTATTGATTAAAACAATCGGTACAAATTGAATAAAACAAATTAGTCGGAATATGTATACTATTACCTTTATCACTAACGTCTCTTTCTTTTCTTGGTAGGATTGTGTTCTACGCGTCTCTTAACAACGCGGACGGTTGGATTGATCCAAATACCCTCATTATGATCATTTCTAGTACAAGATTCATTCTCATTATGATCGTTTCTTGTACAAGATTCAATGCCAACACCAATATCACCTTGATCTTCAATGTTTTCATCAACTATTTTGTTAGACAAAAGCACTATAGACCATTTCGTACTTGTCGGATCATTGACATAGAACACTTGTTTAGCTTGAGAGGCTAGAATGAAAGGCTCATCTTTGTACCCTACCCTATTGAGATCCACTTGCAAAAATCCTGACTTATCCATTCGTATTCTACTATTATTTTCAACCCACTTGCAACTAAATACAGGAATCTGAAACTTCGCGTAATCAAACACCAAAATGCGCTCGATAAGCCCAAAATATGACAAATTTGCAAATTTCGGATTTAAGTCATTCGCACTTGATATGTGCATTGCTTCAGCTACCAAGGTAACACCACTATTTTGCATAGTACTTTTATCATCCTGTTCTTTGGTATAAAATGTGTATCCATTAATAGCGTATGCGCTATAAGAAAGCACAATTACAGTTGGACCATAGGCTAAACATCTCAACCTTTCTGTTACTGAAGCAGGATCTGAACGATACTTTGAATAAATATGATCCCTAAACCACTGTATGAAACTTCGATTGTGCTCTCGTACTATCCAGTTCTCATTTCTATTTGGATTTAAATCTCGGAGAACAACCTTGTGCATTTCAACATACGGCTCAACCTCAATCTCATTGTGCAGAACATACAAGTGCGCTTGATCCCGTTCGACCATTGATACTGTCACAACTTTATTTCCAATTATCCTTTTTCCTTCTTTTTTTCGACAATATGAGATTTGGGGAGTCCAATTGATTGAACATTTGACAGATATTCAGTACAAAACTCAACCGCTTCTTCAACAACGTATCGTTCGGCAATACAACCCTCCGGTCGACTTCTGTTTTTCACGTACCCTTTTAATATTTTCATATAACGTTCAGCAGGGTACATCCATCTCATATAAGCTGGTCCGCACAATTGTGTCTCTTTCACAAGATGAACGACTAGATGAACCATTATGTCAAAAAACGAGGGAGGAAAATACATTTCAAGATCACATAAAGTAACAACTATCTATTTTTGCAATGTTGGTAAGATCGCGGGATCGACCACCTTACTGCAAATTGACCTGAAGAAGAAACACAACTTAGTTATTGCGCTTCTTACTTTTTCTGGCAGAATAGAACGTATACCTATTGGTAAAAAATGTTCCATTATAACATGACAATCATGCGTCTTCAAACTCTTTAACTTGAGGTCTTTCATGGACACAAGTCTTCTAATATCTGAAGAGTAGCCTTCTGGAACTTTATCTTCACTGAGGAACTTACACAATGTTTTCTTCTCCTTTCTAGATAGAGTGTAAACAGCAGGTGGCAGATATGTTCGTCTTCCTTTCGTCACGTGTCCCAATTCAGTTCTCATTCCCATGTTTACCATGTCCTTCCTTATGTTAAGGCCATCCTTAGACTTTCCTTGTATATTGAGTGACGTACCTATGACGCTGTCAAATACATTTTTTTCAATATGCATAACATCTAGGAAATGTCTTACGTACAACGACTTCCAATATGGAAGTTCAAAAAAAATGGACTTCTTCTTCCACCCACCCTTGACAAGTGAATGTGCAAAAGGCTTGCCAAACTGAGTGCTCACATCTTTCACCTTTTCAAAAATTTGATCACCTGACAAAAAAGGCGGGACTGTACCATGTTCGGCCTTTCCGTTGAATGCTTTTCTCCACCTGTCATACCCCAATTTTTGACCCTAAGATCATACATCATTTGCATCTCAATCATTAATCAAGAGCTTCACTTGGAAGTTTTGTTTGTGGTGTTGCACTCACCTCATCAATGAGAGGGATCATCAAGCACCAATGATTGTTTATCTTGTTTGCATATTTTACTAACCCAAATACCAAAAATATTGCTTTGTTTCTTTGTAGGCTTTTGTTTTGTAGGTACCAAGCCAAGACATGCAATAAACAAGGCATTTTTCACATTTTTGACTGATGAAATCGATTTCCCTACTGGGTAAATCGATTTCCCTGCAGCAATCTTCACCAAAATCACATTCTGGACAGCATGAAATCGATTTCCCTCCTGGGTAAATCGATTTCCCTAGTGTATTTTGCGCCAATTTCTCTTCTGGAACAGAGTGAAATCGATTTCCCTCCTGGGTAAATCGATTTCCTTAAGGCAAAATTCAAAAAATATAAGGAGGGAAGCTTGACATCATTTTGACACCTTTTTCTTTGATCATTTTATCAATTTTCCACCTCATCAAAATTAACTCATTCATTAAACCCACTTAAACCTCATTTTACCACTTCTTACCATTTAAATACCACTTTAATCACCAATTAAACACAAGCTAATTACCAAACACAAGATGACCAAATTGCCACTACTCTTGCTCCCATCCTATAAATAGAGGCCTTGCCTCTCTCATTTCTGAAGCTTTGAGAGCCAAAAAACCCCTTGCAATTTCTCTCCTCATCCCTACCAAATTCACCAAAGCTCTTTGTTCTTTCATAAAGTTTGTGAGTCACACCTTGAACCTCACAAACTTTGAGCTAAACCACCATCCATTTCACTCTTTTTTCTTCAATTGTTGAGAGATCAAGATTTGTGTTGGTGATTCTTGAAGTAGATCTAAGTTTTGTTCAAGATTTGGTAATTTTCTTCATCCTTTTTCATCTATCATAATGTGATTCTTTTGTGCTTGTGTGTGATGCATCTTTGATGCTATATTGGTCCTATTTGATGGTGAATTGATGGAAAATTCGTGCTCCAATTGATGTGTGATCATAAGGTGTTTGTATGTTTGCTTAAGTCAAGTTTTATGCCTCCTAATGCTGATTTTTTGAATGCTGCGTGCAGGAAATCGATTTCCCTCTGTAGGAAATCGATTTCCACCTTATTTTTTTTCAAAATTTGAACTCTGCACTCAGGAAATCGATTTCCTACAGAGGTAAATCGATTTCCTGCTGGCAGAATGTGTTTTTTTTGCCTTTTTTATGTTTGTTTTGGCTTCCTACTTCCTCCACTTCATTAATATCATTGGATCTAGGATGTTGATAGGTTTGAAATGACCTAATCCATAATATTAGATGAATGATATTAATGATAGTGTGAGTTGATTATCTTTTGTGAATTTTATTCTTATTCCTCCATTTCATTAATATCATTGGATCTAGGATGTTGATGGGTTTGAAAGAACCAAATCCATAATATTAGATGAATGATATTAATGATAGTGTGAGTTGATTATCTTTATGCATTTTATCTTCTCCTTCTCCCTTTTTTCTTTTGATCGATGAAAGTCTTAATACTTTGAGAATTCTTATGGATTCTTAGTAAAGACTAGATCGTTACCTATTTTCTTTTCGTGCGGTATTGCTTTCGGAAGGCGATCTACATATCGTTCTTCTCGCATGCATTAGCACATAAAGTTTTGACCGGCCTCGTTGTAGGGTGATTTCTACATAAATCACTTGGCGATCTGCTTAACATAGCGCAATATTTCGTGTCCCGAATAAAAAGATCCAATATGGAAGAGAATTATATGCGGTTGATTTAAGACTTGTGGAGGTTTTTATCGTGTAGTCGCTATGATTTTATCAAGCTTCTGATAAACCCCATTGAATTTAAATCCGAGTACATCATTCACTCACCATAGATCTTCCTACTAACTTTGATAACATACTTGACAAGTTTCAAGATGGTTATCTTTAACATTTAACAACTAACTTTAATTTCCGCACCTTTACTATACCGCTCTTTATATTTCTCACTTTATCGCTTTATTTTATCATTTCATCATATTTACTTTCCGTCATTTTCTCTTTGTCCACTTGGACATATGTTTATGCTTCCGTTATTTTTTCTTTTGTCCACTTGGACCATACTTTACTTTTTTTGCTAAAACACTAATAAACAACCGAAAATCTAAAAAATACATAAGGTTCTCTTTGGACTATCGGTTACTATCCCTAGCACTTTGGAGATTCGGACTTATGGACCTAGTACCTCTGGACTCATTCTATTACTATCCGGTGATTGTTCTGTCTGTCTGGCATTGTTCTGTTGTATGCTTATGTGTGCAGGTATTTCCTTGAAAGCCCTTGATGGTTAATTCCAAGGCATTGATATAAGGATTTTACCCGAAAACAGCCGTTACTCTGCCCGATTTTCGTCAGAATTTTAATGTGCTTAATGCAAGGTGGTGCTAAGACAATAAGTTCATCTGGATCCCCAAGTGTTAATGTGTTGGTATTGATAATTCCAAAGGATGGGAAAACTACATTGACTCTTAATGTCAAGTGTTGGCTTCTTATTTGGTTAGACCGTTTCTTTCCTTAGCTTTTATTTTATGCACTAGGTTAGCCTCTTCATCTCCTCCCACTTCTTAGATTTTCAAAATCTTCTCCCTTTTTCCAAAATATTCTTATGTTTGCAAACCTTTTCAAAACCTTTTCTCAAAAAATATATTTCGCCCTTAGTGGCTTTTCTTCAAAAGCTTAGACACCGTTAATTGTCGAAACGAGTGGTTATACCCCACGATTTTGAAATTGATTGATAATAATGAGATCTTTTCCGCGTGAGAGAGCTAGTGGCATACTCGTTGATTTTATCCGAGTTGGAGCCCTTCTTTCATTTGCGATGCAAAGAACTTGTTTGTTCTCATGCTCAAGATCAATGGCTGAGTATTTCTCTCTAACGACAACAAAGTGTTTATTCGTTTTAAAACGCTTTTCCCAAAAGCGGAACTACATTAGCTCTGACTTCTCCATTGCACCGAGGAGGTATGTAGGCCCAAAGCTTAACGCTTTGCCGAGCTTATTTTAAAAATAAAACAAACCGTTTTTAGCACACACACACAGATTTTCAAAAAGGTTCCCGTGGAGTACCACGGATATGAGGGGTGCTTAAAACCTCCCCCTCATATAATCAACACCCGTACCTGAGATCTCTTTCTTGTTTTAAAAACAAAACTTTGGGTTTTACGTTCTTTTCCCTTTTCCTTTGAAAAAATAAAGCGCGGTGGCGATTTCAAAACGGAATATTGATTCGAGTCAATCCCATGGCTTCGATATCAGATTTTCCCCGCCACAGAAAAAATGGCGACTTCACTGGGGATCCAGTTTTAAGTGTGTTAAGCCTATTTTTGTTTATCTGTGTGTTTGTATATATTATTGTGTGCTTTGTTTGTTTATTTTCTTTTTCTTTTTTGTGCTCGATGGTTCTTCTGTGATGAGATAAAGTTCTAACCCGAACTTTGGTGAGTAACTTGAGATAGGAGGTGGTAAGACCAATAGTCGCATGTCAGGAGCAATCCTTACCATGAGCGTCATATGGTGGAACCCCAATCAGTGGAGGCCTCATGGAAGGTAGTAAATGTTGTTACGAATCATCGTGATAACGCTATTACTTTCAATAGTGAGTGTCCGTAGAAGCTGAATGGCCTAGAACCTTTTTAACCAATCTAAGCCTTTTTAGGATGTAGTGCAGAAACAAGATCAAGTACCAATTTGAGCTTGTTGTCATGCGATGCTACGCTCAGACGAGGTCTTTTTAGGCATATTATTGGCGCCCATGAGCAATTGTGCGTGCCGGTAGTATCCGATAGAAGATTGAAAACTCTGGGAACCTTTGTAGAACCCGTTCGGCAGGTACAAAATTCCCTAGTACATACCTTTATGGGTGGTTCTTAACTTTGACTCCATGCTCGTGACGTCGAACCTTTGAACCCTGTTTGTGCGACCATGTGTGATCTTGATTGTGATTGATGCATAAACCATGCATCCATGCATTCATTTGATTTCCAAGGAACTCATAGGTCTTTCTTTGTAAACATCATAAGTTTCATCAAACTCAATGGATCTTGGGTGTTGATGGGGTGAAAACCTTAATCCACCAAAATGGATGATTGATCTTGATGATAACTTGATCAAAGCTTTGATCCAATATAGGATTTACCTCCTTCATGTTTTCATGTTTACAAATTAATAACTTGAATTCCTTGAAAATCAAATAAAATAAAAAGAGACAACAACAATTGCATCATCTTCATACATACATCCAGGTTGTCCAGAAAACTTATTCCCGTCTGTCTCCATCTTCAAAGTGGTTTGCTTATCTGTCAAGCTGATTCCTCGACACATTGAACTAGAAACATGTATCTAAAGAGTATGGAAGAACTTTAACAAGACCAAGAGTTGCTAAGAGCAGAGGTTAGCCAGTTGAAAAGCCAGATGGATCAGATTATGGAAATCCTGCAAGTCTTGTTGAAGAAAGAATGCAACATTCCTCCGATTGTTACAAAGAAAGTGGGTACTCCTTTAGCCTTTTCCGTTGCTACTCCAACTCAAGGGCAACCATCTGTTATGTCATGTAATTCATATTTTGAAGTAGAGAAGGAAACACCTGTTTGCTTTTCTCAATCAGTGCTTCATAGGAATCTGCATCAACATCCATTGTCTGTTCCTTCTCAAGGTAACAAAAAGCAAAAACAAGATCAGAACCGTAATAGGGTCGACTTTGATCCTATCCCCATGACTTATACTGAACTATATCCTGCTTTGGTCCAGAAAGGGTTGATTACAACAAGAGCTATGCCGCCTCCTCGAAATTCTCTCCCTGATGGTTTCAGATCTGATCTTCATTGTGAGTTTCATCAGGGTGGTGCTGGCCATGATTTAGAAGGTTACTATGCTTTGAAGGCCTTAGTGCAAGAGTTGGTGAGATCAAAGATGCTCTCTTTCAAGGATATGGGTCCTAATGTTTTCACTAATCCTTTACCAGATCAGAGTGGCTGAAGACAAGTCAAAGCCCGATTTTCCTAAAGCCAAGTGTTTCAGACGAGATAGCTCATCTTTGTTGCTGATTAGTCACTGGGCCTTGTTTCTTTACTGTTTGCATTTCCTTTATTGTTCTGTTTACTTTTAGACTTTGTTTGTTTCTGAATGGTAATTGTAATGAAATGAACATTGCATATTTTGAATTCATTAACATCCACACTGTTTATGTTCATGCTTTCTTTTACAAAACTTTTTCTTCCATTTTCTTTCTCTATCAAACTTGTGTTTTATGCAAAGATTGGAGGGAGGATGATGACAACGAAATACCCAAGTTGTTGAACTGTATGCTTTCAAATAAAACTCTGCTGATGATGTACAGGCATTGTTTCAATTCCCAAACACTAGAGAAATAAGGAAGTTAATCCCTTGTCAACCCCTTTGAGCCTTCGAAGTTGGTGTTTCTTTCTGTATGAAAAAACCCGCATTTTTAACCTGGGGCAGGGTAGTTCTCAGTTAATTTGGTAGTGCATTCTATTTTAAGAGAATCATTCAGTACACCTTTCAACAAGTGCTTCAATCGCAAGCTTTCCTCCGCATACATCAAAGAAATGTTGGAGATGTCAATCAAAAGCCAATGATGGTTCATTAATCATTAAGCAAGGCAGTCACTATCTTTCAAAAAAAAAATGTATCAAAAAAAAATATATATATACAAAGAAAAGCCTGCTAAGTCAAAACCAAAAACGACTTAGGCAAGAATCAAGGCATCCCGCTGACTGTAAGTTCAAAAATAAACAGTTCAGGCAAAAGTTAGGGATATATAAAAAGAAAAGATGAAAAAAAAGAGAAGTCAATAATTCCTAAACAACAAAATGTTGTGATATCAAAAGGAAGAAGTGAGTGCAATCTCAAAAGTTCTCTTTGCTTGTGAACTATCATCATTATGAAAGGTACAATTCCAGAAGCCTCTTGGAACCTGAATGCATAAGTTGAATTAACTGAGTTGTAGGACTGGAGATCATCACGAAGGGGTGGGAACAATCAAATTTTGAGCCTTATATCCTTTATTTCTGAAACCGTGAACCAGGCCACGTTACAACCTTTAAAAGACCTAATTGAAGCAAGGTTTGTTTGAAAGCATACTACAACAAGGTTGCGTAAGCTGACTCCCATGAGATTCTCCAATCATTTGTTTTGATATCATGCCTTTGCTTTATCTTTCACTTTGAATGTCTTAACCCTTTGTTTTTACCAATGATTCCATTTGCTTTACATCAATAACATCTTTCCAAAAATGATTTTGATTTCAAAAATATTCTTTGAGCATTGCATTAAAATTACCATTCTTGAATGAACATTTTATTTGCAAGTAAGCACTCACCTTTCAGGAAGTTCAAACAGTCGAGAAACTTGATCAGTGATCCTATCAGGGGCACGTTATTTCAAGATTCTGTTTTTCAGATGTTCAATTCAAGATTTGTTGATCAGAATATCATTTCAATACTTGTACTGGGGCAAGCCATCCCAACATGCATTTCAAGAACTGAAGCCATGATCAGTTAACTTGCAACAATTAGTGAATCAGGGGAAATCTTCTTCAGCAATCCCCAAGCAGTTTTATCAGCCCTTCTCAAAGGATCATTGTTTTGATACAGTTACCAGTGTAATAGAAGTATGTCCAAGCATCTTCTTCGTAAGCAGAATTGGCAGAGTTCCCGTGTTGAGGAATCGAGTTCCTATCGTGCCTCACAAAAGAGTCTCCCTCAGTTGTAACAAACATTTGCATTGCATTAATCATATATCATGCATAGAAAAATTCAACATCATGCATTGAAGCAAATTTCATACTCATTTGCATTTTTCGAGGTTCTGTTGCTGTCAACATCTTCACCTTGAGATCAAAGTCCAACTTACTTGGCACCTGATCGCTTACACCATGTTTTATCTTGGTTCCCTTCAATCATGTTTTATCTTGATTGTCTCTAATCATGCTTTATCCTGATCACTTTCGACCGTGTTTTATCTTGGTCCCCTTCAATCATGTTTTATCTTGATTGTCTCTGATCATGCTTTATCCTGATCGCTTGCACCATGTTTTATCTTGGTTCCCTTCAATCATGTTTTATCTTGATTGTCTCCAATCATGCTTTATCCTGATCGCCTTCGACCATGTTTTATCTTGGTTATCTAATCATGTTTTACCTTGATTGTCATTTGGTATTTTTCAATCATGTTTTACCTTGATTGTCATTTGATGTTATCCAATCATGTTTTACCTTGATTATCCCTTAATGACATCCAATCATGTTTTACCTTGATGGACCTGTGATGATTATCTAATCATGTTTTACCTTGATGGACATGTGATGGTTACCTAATCATGTTGTACCTTGATTGTCCATCGATGATTATCCAATCATGTTTTACCTTGATTATCCTTTGACGATATCCAATCACGTTTTACCTTGGTTGTCATTTGATGTTGTCCAATCATGTTTTACCTTGATATTCATTTTGATGTAGCCACATTCATGTAGGCCTCAGATATTCTCTTCTCGAAGTTCAATCATGTTTTATCTTGAAAGCTTCTGTCGAGAGTTTCTTTCTTTTGTGAAGTCCGATTCTATTCCTAGATGACGTATACCTTTCCCCCAGTGGAATCCTTTCTTATCTCCCCAGTGGTGTTATACTCCTCTCTATTCCATAATCATACTTGATGCATCCATTAGCATCGCATTATACCTTAGGTTCAAAAATTGTGTGTTTTATATTTAAGTCTCTTCAATTACGTCGAGCTGAGGATTTTAACCCTCACATCTCCGGATAGAAGAAACTTAAATAGGGGCATCTGTCATACCCCAATTTTTGACCCTAAGATCATACATCATTTGCATCTCAATCATTAATCAAGAGCTTCACTTGGAAGTTTTGTTTGTGGTGTTGCACTCACCTCATCAATGAGAGGGATCATCAAGCACCAATGATTGTTTATCTTGTTTGCATATTTTACTAACCCAAATACCAAAAATATTGCTTTGTTTCTTTGTAGGCTTTTGTTTTGTAGGTACCAAGCCAAGACATGCAATAAACAAGGCATTTTTCACATTTTTGACTGATGAAATCGATTTCCCTACTGGGTAAATCGATTTCCCTGCAGCAATCTTCACCAAAATCACATTCTCGACAGCATGAAATCGATTTCCCTCCTGGGTAAATCGATTTCCCTAGTGTATTTTGCGCCAATTTCTCTTCTGGAACAGAGTGAAATCGATTTCCCTCCTGGGTAAATCGATTTCCTTAAGGCAAAATTCAAAAAATATAAGGAGGGAAGCTTGACATCATTTTGACACCTTTTTCTTTGATCATTTTATCAATTTTCCACCTCATCAAAATTAACTCATTCATTAAACCCACTTAAACCTCATTTTACCACTTCTTACCATTTAAATACCACTTTAATCACCAATTAAACACAAGCTAATTACCAAACACAAGATGACCAAATTGCCACTACTCTTGCTCCCATCCTATAAATAGAGGCCTTGCCTCTCTCATTTCTGAAGCTTTGAGAGCCAAAAAACCCCTTGCAATTTCTCTCCTCATCCCTACCAAATTCACCAAAGCTCTTTGTTCTTTCATAAAGTTTGTGAGTCACACCTTGAACCTCACAAACTTTGAGCTAAACCACCATCCATTTCACTCTTTTTTCTTCAATTGTTCAGAGATCAAGATTTGTGTTGGTGATTCTTGAAGTAGATCTAAGTTTTGTTCAAGATTTGGTAATTTTCTTCATCCTTTTTCATCTATCATAATGTGATTCTTTTGTGCTTGTGTGTGATGCATCTTTGATGCTATATTGGTCCTATTTGATGGTGAATTGATGGAAAATTCGTGCTCCAATTGATGTGTGATCATAAGGTGTTTGTATGTTTGCTTAAGTCAAGTTTTATGCCTCCTAATGCTGATTTTTTGAATGCTGCGTGCAGGAAATCGATTTCCCTCTGTAGGAAATCGATTTCCACCTTATTTTTTTTCAAAATTTGAACTCTGCACTCAGGAAATCGATTTCCTACAGAGGTAAATCGATTTCCTGCTGGCAGAATGTGTTTTTTTGCCTTTTTTATGTTTGTTTTGGCTTCCTACTTCCTCCACTTCATTAATATCATTGGATCTAGGATGTTGATAGGTTTGAAATGACCTAATCCATAATATTAGATGAATGATATTAATGATAGTGTGAGTTGATTATCTTTTGTGAATTTTATTCTTATTCCTCCATTTCATTAATATCATTGGATCTAGGATGTTGATGGGTTTGAAAGAACCAAATCCATAATATTAGATGAATGATATTAATGATAGTGTGAGTTGATTATCTTTATGCATTTTATCTTCTCCTTCTCCCTTTTTTCTTTTGATCGATGAAAGTCTTAATACTTTGAGAATTCTTATGGATTCTTAGTAAAGACTAGATCGTTACCTATTTTCTTTTCGTGCGGTATTGCTTTCGGAAGGCGATCTACATATCGTTCTTCTCGCATGCATTAGCACATAAAGTTTTGACCGGCCTCGTTGTAGGGTGATTTCTACATAAATCACTTGGCGATCTGCTTAACATAGCGCAATATTTCGTGTCCCGAATAAAAAGATCCAATATGGAAGAGAATTATATGCGGTTGATTTAAGACTTGTGGAGGTTTTTATCGTGTAGTCGCTATGATTTTATCAAGCTTCTGATAAACCCCATTGAATTTAAATCCGAGTACATCATTCACTCACCATAGATCTTCCTACTAACTTTGATAACATACTTGACAAGTTTCAAGATGGTTATCTTTAACATTTAACAACTAACTTTAATTTCCGCACCTTTACTATACCGCTCTTTATATTTCTCACTTTATCGCTTTATTTTATCATTTCATCATATTTACTTTCCGTCATTTTCTCTTTGTCCACTTGGACATATGTTTATGCTTCCGTTATTTTTTCTTTTGTCCACTTGGACCATACTTTACTTTTTTTGCTAAAACACTAATAAACAACCGAAAATCTAAAAAATACATAAGGTTCTCTTTGGACTATCGGTTACTATCCCTAGCACTTTGGAGATTCGGACTTATGGACCTAGTACCTCTGGACTCATTCTATTACTATCCGGTGATTGTTCTGTCTGTCTGGCATTGTTCTGTTGTATGCTTATGTGTGCAGGTATTTCCTTGAAAGCCCTTGATGGTTAATTCCAAGGCATTGATATAAGGATTTTACCCGAAAACAGCCGTTACTCTGCCCGATTTTCGTCAGAATTTTAATGTGCTTAATGCAAGGTGGTGCTAAGACAATAAGTTCATCTGGATCCCCAAGTGTTAATGTGTTGGTATTGATAATTCCAAAGGATGGGAAAACTACATTGACTCTTAATGTCAAGTGTTGGCTTCTTATTTGGTTAGACCGTTTCTTTCCTTAGCTTTTATTTTATGCACTAGGTTAGCCTCTTCATCTCCTCCCACTTCTTAGATTTTCAAAATCTTCTCCCTTTTTCCAAAATATTCTTATGTTTGCAAACCTTTTCAAAACCTTTTCTCAAAAAATATATTTCGCCCTTAGTGGCTTTTCTTCAAAAGCTTAGACACCGTTAATTGTCGAAACGAGTGGTTATACCCCACGATTTTGAAATTGATTGATAATAATGAGATCTTTTCCGCGTGAGAGAGCTAGTGGCATACTCGTTGATTTTATCCGAGTTGGAGCCCTTCTTTCATTTGCGATGCAAAGAACTTGTTTGTTCTCATGCTCAAGATCAATGGCTGAGTATTTCTCTCTAACGACAACAAAGTGTTTATTCGTTTTAAAACGCTTTTCCCAAAAGCGGAACTACATTAGCTCTGACTTCTCCATTGCACCGAGGAGGTATGTAGGCCCAAAGCTTAACGCTTTGCCGAGCTTATTTTAAAAATAAAACAAACCGTTTTTAGCACACACACACAGATTTTCAAAAAGGTTCCCGTGGAGTACCACGGATATGAGGGGTGCTTAAAACCTTCCCCTCATATAATCAACACCCGTACCTGAGATCTCTTTCTTGTTTTAAAAACAAAACTTTGGGTTTTACGTTCTTTTCCCTTTTCCTTTGAAAAAATAAAGCGCGGTGGCGATTTCAAACGGAATATTGAGTCGAGTCAATATAATGGCTTCGATATCAGATTTTCCCCGCTACACCACCCACGGTAGTGATGATTAGAATTTAAGAATCTACGATGGCCGAGAAAGACATTCTTCTGACAAAGCTCCAATCGTGTCGTATCGGTTTCATCTTCACAAATGGGACACGCCTTTTGACCTTTATTGCTGTACCCGGATAGATTTCCGTATGCTGGAAAATCATTAATTGTTCCAAACAACATCGCCCTCAAGTTGAAACTTTCCTTCCTATACCCATCGTAAACCTCCACACCGTTATCCCACAAAAACTTTAAATCTTCGATTAACGGTGCCAAGTATACGTCTATGGCATTCCCTGGTTGTTTAGGCCCAGAAATTAGCATAGATAACATCATGTACTTGCGCTTCATACATAGCCACGGAGGTAGGTTATAGATCATAAGAATCACAGGCCATGTGCTATGCGAGATACTTTGAATACCATGCGGGTTCATTCCATCAGTAGACAATGACAACCGAAGGTTTCTTGCTTCTTTTCCAAATTCAGGATAATCAGTATCAACTTTCATCCATTATGGTGAGTCTGCCGGATGTCGCAACTTTCCATCAATAATTCTTTCATCTGCATGCCAAGTCAAGTGTCTTGAATCGGTCTCACTACGATACATGCGTCTAAATCTCGGAATTATAGGAAAATACCATAAAACTTTAGCAGGAGACAACTTTTTCTTATATCGAGGGGCACCACATTTAGGACACTCATTCAACGCTGCATACTCGTTTCGAAACAAAACGCAATCGTTTGGACATGCATGTATCTTATCATAGCTCATGCCAATAGAGGACAACATCTTTTTGGCTTCATACGTTCGATTGGGAAGAACATTATCCTCTGGTAGCATATCTTTCATAAGGGCTAATAACTCTGTGAAACTTTTATCCGACCATCCATTGTCCGCCTTTAAGTTGTACAACTTTAACACCGCAGACAATCTTGTGAATTTTGAACAACCATCATACAACGGTTTCTCTGCATCGCTTACCAACCTCTCAAACATTTTGGGACAATCCGCAAGATCTTCTTCAAGCGCTTCTGCAATCTCTTCGACTCGATCGCAATCGTATGTGTCTATGCAATCGTCGTTTGAAGCATACTTCTTATTACAACTCGACTCAGCATTCCCGTTACTTTTCTCACCATGCATTGTCCAACATGTATAACTTCTATCAATTCCAAACCGTAGTAAATGGGATGCCAACTTATTCCCGTCAAACTTACCCCCATAACAGCAACCCAAGCAAGGACATGACATCGAAGCGGGTCTTTGGAGTATGCAACCGCAAACTCAACGAATTCCCATACCCCTTTCTCGTACTCTTTCGACAATCGGTTTGAATTCATCCATGTCTTATCCATGTCTTAATTAAGCTAAACAAATGCTTCTTGGTTTCTCTATCAGGTACTAAGGAATTCTGTCAAGATAATAAATAGCTATCATCATAATAGAATACCTAGTCAGAATACCTAATCAGAATACCCGAATTCTTAAAGAAGACATTACCTTATTTCAAGGTAATATAAGTCCACAAACCAAAAAATTGGTTGAGAGACACTAAATTGATATTAAATAGAACCATAAACAATAAACTATAAGCAGAAAATAACAAACTATAAGCAAGAAGAAAGGGATAGTAACCTGAGTTAGACTTGATGTGGGAGATGGTAGGTTTGAATCGGCGTTGTACAAGTAGAAACCAGAGACTTCAAAGTAACTGTGAAATTAAACACACACACACGATGCAGTTAAATACAAATATCATAAAAGTGAGAAAATATTTCATATGAAATTTTTAATCCTTTACTTTATACACATTAAGTAGTTAGATTGTATTCTCAATCCACCCTCTTTATTTTTTTTTCAATTAAGAAACATTCTTTTACTTTTATTAGTTTGGGTTCAACCTTCATAACACAAGCAAGAAAAGCATCATCTTTGCAAATTTGTGGACAACATGACTTTTCTCATCCATCATGATAAGGCCCATCCAAATTAGATACTCTCACTTTACCGATAATAAGGACTCAAAAAAGGAAAATATATTATAAATTTCCATTTCAATAAATAAAATTGACACTTTATACCGACACCTATATAACTTGCAATAGTATGTTACCAATTTTTTTTGTGACTGACACTTGAATCTCAAGTAAAGAACAATCTCTTAGCATCAAGAATCTCATAGATCTCTTGAGTTTATGCAAGAAATTCCCAAAGCAATAAAGAAATTATCAACTTATATTCATACATAGCATTATATATATAAACATCATTTGATTTTCTTCTTCATTCATATTTACACTAGCCCTTCAAAAAATGGCTCCACCTCTCACACAATCACAATCTCAAGTAAGAAAATATCATAAAAGTAAGAAAATATTCAATGAAAATTAAACACTCTAAAGACAATACACTCTAAAGACATTTAATCAAACATGTAATATGCTTCATTCTCAAATTGTAGTGCAACCCTTAGTTGAAACCCTTAAAACTAAACCCATAAATCATATTACATGTTTGAGAATGTAAACCCTTAGTTGTTTTTCTTTACCTTGCACAGTCAGTTTATAAAACTAATGGAAATATAAACTAAACTAAACTAACCGGCGGTGGAGAAAACGAGTGACGGAGGGACGCCGACGGAGGAGAGAACGATTGACGGAGGGACGCCGACGGTGGTGGCTGGCACCGATGGTGGTGGACGGAAGGGCAATGGAGGATGATACGGAGGGTTTTTCGGTTGCAGAACAGAAAACGAAAGAGAGAAAGTGAGAAACAGTAATTAGTGAGAAGCGTGTTTTAGTTTTTAATTTTTAGTAATAAAGGCTACTAAAGCGCTTCTGAAAAGCGCTCTCATAGCCTGGTCTATACCAGCGCTTTTTAGCAAAAAGCGCTCTCATTAAACTCCCCTATAGCAGCGCTTTGAAAAGCGCTCTCATACCCCCCCCCCCCCCCCCCCTTAACAAAGCGCTTTTCAAAAGCGCTCTCATACACCCCCCTACCAGAGCGCTTTTTAAAAGCGCTCTCATACCCCCCCCCCCCTACCAGAGCGCTTATTTTCATCATTTTCCCTTTGTTTATTAATTTTGTTTTTAGCGAACCCTACGAGAGCGCTTTTTGCTAAAAGCGCTTTAGTAGCTGCGCTGCTACAGCTTAATTTTGGCGTAGTGATATTTTCGGTTCATTTCTCTTCCTCTTTGTGTTTTCTTTTATAGTTGGGTTTTGTGTATGTATTTACTTTGAGCTCGTGTATATTTGTCGCCCATGGCATTATATAAAACTTGCTTTATAAATCTGTGTTGATTGTTGTCTTAGATTTTTTCTTTGTGCTTTGGATTTGGGTTGTTTTAGAGATAAACTTCATGAATCCTTATATAGGATACTTAAATGTTAGTTTTTGAACTCTAGAGATAAATTTGGAGCTAACAATCTCTGTGGGTATCTGTACTTAATGCTTTGGTGTTTGAGCAGCGAGAATACAGATGTTCTCGCAACTTTGCGTTAGAGGTAATCTTAGTTGTGAATTGTCTCGTAGGTGATTCAGAGATGAATACTTAAGTGAGAGATACGTTATAACATAGGCAGATATCGTGGGTTGAGTATAACTGGTCGACAAGTTTAAATTTGTAATAAGTAGATCATATGCAAAGCTTGATAAGTTTTATCTTTCCGAAGAATGAATTCTTTTATGTTCATATATTTTACTTTTCCGTTCTTATACTTTTGTCATCCAAACCTGAGCTCGAAACCGTAGAAACTGTTGAATGGCATTCTCACCATCTCCGTGGACACGATAAATCTCGGATAAATATTTCCAAAACTTTTGTTGCTTGCCGCTATGCCTGCTTCAACACTTAACAAAAAAGATATTGCACCATATAGTGAAGTGTTGAGTTTGACTCATAAGTAATGTCAAGTGGGCAACGGGCGGAGTTGCGGAGATGTGTACGGGTATTACTCTAATATGGATAATAAGTATCCTTATATATTTTTGTAACACTAAAACCTTAATTTGTGTAATTCAGAACAAATTAATAAGATGAAACTATATATGCTCTATAGTCACACACATAGGTAATTTGATTGAATTACATGAACAAAACTTTTGCGAATTTCTCTCTAGTCTCATATGTATCCGCGTTCCTGGCCCAACATAAAGATGTTACAACCCAAAAAGAAAATAGCGAATGATAAGAAAATGAAAAGGAAACAAGACATTGTGTTGCTTCTTTTTCAATCTTTTATATCATGCACCATTTTCTTTTTGGTGCAATTCCTTCTTTATTTAACAAATTGTTACATTTTTATGAAATACATAGTTTAATTTAAAAAATCAAATACTTATGGTTTAAAATAAATTTCATTCAGCTCAAAATCGGAAGAACACAATACTTAAAGAAGATTAATTGGATTTTCTCTCGATTAAAATTTGTCACCTTGAGAAAAAGTGATTCCGTAACACTTATTCTCTCAATTAAAAGTTTCAATCGAGAGGAAAAGTGGGGCGTTGTATTTGACTGTTATTGGAATTTTCAACCGAGGGAAAAAGTCTAACATGTCATCTTAAAAATGTTATTATTAGAAATCAAACCCATAACCAAATTTACTTTTCAATTCGATTCACAGTTGTCTATGAAAAGAATAGCGCATTTTCCATTACACCCAATATTACCTCTCCCATCCAACTGAAGCTAAAGTTCTAATTCAACTGGAAGTTAAAGCTCATTTCCGAAGTAATGCAGAAGGTTTTTATGGATTTTTCTCGATTATATACAGGTCTAGTGTATCAACTACAATATTAAGAATTCTAATGCCTCATTTATTTACATTTAAATCCCATTCTAATCCGTAGATTAATGATATTTTAAGGTTAAAACAGTCATTACGGGTTAATTACATTTTAATTAATTATTTATGTTATTATTAATTATTAATCCTAATACAATCATCACATAGGCTTTTCCAATACCCAACCTTCTTTCAGATATCCCATGCGCGTATTTTCCTTCTTTCCACCTCCCAAAATCAATTTTTTACAGCTTCCAATGAATCATACTAGCCGTTGCACTTATGTGATTGAAAAAGTGCAAATTCGAATTAACTACATTTCACTTATGTATTTTTAAATGATGAAATTATGATTAAAAAAATGTTTTGGTTATGATATGTTGTTTATAATTAAAAAAATGTTTTTTTAATAAAAATATGTTTTTAAATGTGATTTCCTATATAATATGTGTCGTAAATAAATATATGTTTTATAAATAGAAAAACATGATTTTCTAAAACACAATTTCATAATTTTATGGCTGGACTTGCCCAATTTTTCAGATGTTTCCTATACCCGCCTAATATATATTTGGTTTATAATGTAATAATGATTCATTTGAATTGCATAATATTAATGACTTATCCCATTTTTTCATTAAATATATAATTTTTATTTACACAACAATAATGATTCATTTGAATTGCATAAATTATATTCTATATTTTATTATGTACTTAATATTTATGAAAAACTAATAATTAATATTTTATTATTATATCAAATCTTCAAAGATAAAATACTAAAAATTATTAGGTAAATTATTAGTCTTCAAACAAATTTACCTAATAATTAATGATTAATAGTATACTACCAATTTACGTAATTACTGAAATTAATCTTCAAAGACCATGATGTTATAAAATTATTAGGTAAATTTGTTTTTTATATTCTTCAAAAATAAAATACTATTCAACAAAAAACAAGAAAATTATTTCAATAACAATAAAATAATTTTACAAAGTTTTATTTATTTAAAAAAACTATCGGCTGTTTCGAGTTTTTCCGGAGAAGGCTACCTCGGCAATAAAGTTATGTGGGAGGGAGGTATTTACTATATTGTTAACATCTACTCTGCATGTACATTACGTGATAAACGTACTTTATGGGCTAGATTACTGGAATTGAAACAATGTCACATAGATGGGGAGTGGATCTTTGGGGGAGACTTTAATGCGGTTAAGAAAAGGAGCGAGAGAGTTGGTGTTTTTTCAGGAGGAAACAATGTGGAATGGAGGGAATTTTCAGAATTTATAGATGATAGTGGTTTGTTGGATGTCCCTTGCAAAGGGAAGAAGTATAGTTGGTTTTGTGGTAATGGTAAATCAAAGAGTAGAATAGATAGGTTCCTTATATCCAACATCATTGCTTCATCTTGGGGAGTCGTTGGTCAAATGATTGGTTCGAGGGATATTTCGGACCATTGTCCGGTTTGGTTGATCATTAATAAAGAGGATTGGGGACCTAAACCGTTTTTGTTCAACAATGAGTGGTTCTCCGATAAATATTTTATCCCTTTTGTGAAAAAAGAATGGTTGGCTTTGAAGTTAAATGGGAGAGGGGACTTTGTTTTGAAGGAGAAACTTCGGCTTATTAAGGATAGGTTGAGATGGTGGAATAAAAATATCTTTGGTAAGTATTATTTGGAAGTAGGGGAAGGTGTTAGGCTCTTGAACACTTCGGATGATAATGAGGGATGGGATGAAGAGGAGCAAGCTAGAAAATCAATGGCTAGTAAGAAGATATGGTTGAATCTTAAGATTAAGGAGAATATGCTTATTCAAAAGGCTAAACTAAAGTGGTTAAATGATGGTGATAACAATAGCAAGTACTTTCATAGAGTTTTGAAAGATAGGAGGAATAGGAATCATATAAGCAACATAAGTACTAGCGGAGGTTTGGTGGAATCGGTCAAGGAGGTCAAGGAGGCGGTTAAAACACATTTTGAAGAAAAATTTAAAGAAGAGATTTTTGATATACCAACCTCAGACGGAGTTTTTCTTAGTTCGTTGAGTATGGAAGAAAGGAGCGGTTTGGAGGTTCCTTTTTCGGAATTGGAGGTCAAGGAGGCGGTGTGGAATTGTGATGGTACTAAGAGTCCGGGTCCGGATGGTTTCTCTCTCTTATTTTTCAAGAGATGTTGGGATTTCATTAAGGATGATGTTCTAAAGTGCTTTAGAGATTTTCATCATGGAGCAAAGCTTTCAAAATCTATCATCTCATCGTTCCTTACTTTAATTCCGAAGTCCTCTAACCCTATGGGACTCGATGAGTATCGCCCTATTTGTCTTGTGGGTAGCATCCATAAAATTATTTCGAAAGTTTTGGCTAGTAGAATCAAGAGTGTTCTTTCTTCTATCATTTCTAATTTTCAAAGTTCTTTTGTTCCGGGAAGACAAATGTTGGATGGAGTTCTAGTGGCTAACGAATTGGTGGACTATGCAACTAGG
Source organism: Vicia villosa (assembly GCF_029867415.1). Taxonomy (NCBI): domain Eukaryota; kingdom Viridiplantae; phylum Streptophyta; class Magnoliopsida; order Fabales; family Fabaceae; genus Vicia; species Vicia villosa. The sequence continues at coordinate 20,601,569 of NC_081183.1, read as the reverse complement.
GAAGAGAAGGAATGTCTACTTTTTAAAGTGGATTTTGAGAAATCTTATGACAAAGTTAGTTGGAATTTTCTTAGATATATGATGAGGAGAATGGGGTTTGGTTCTTTGTGGATAAATTGGATGGAAGCTTTGGTGTTTTCTAGCAAGATGTTGGTTCTCGTCAATGGTAGTCCCACGACGAAATTCGAAGTGGAAAAGGGTCTTCGTCAAGGTGACCCCATTTCACCTTTCCTCTTTGTTGTAGTGGTGGAAGGATTGAGAGCGTTGGTTAATAAGGCGGTTCAAATCGGAGTTTTTAAGGGATGCAATTTGAATGGTAGGTGTTTCATCGACATTCTCCAATTCGCGGATGACACTCTTTTGGTGGGGGATGGTAGTTGGAACCACCTTTGGGCTATTAGGTCGGTTTTGAAAGGCTTCGAGATGGTGTCGGGTATAGGCATTAACTTCAACAAAAGTAAGATCATTGGTATTAACATAAACCCGCATTGTTTGGAAGTGGCAACAACTTTCCTTTTGTGTAGCACGGAGGCAAAAGAATTCAAATTCCTTGGTATCTATATAGGTTCGAATCCGAGAAGGGTTTCATCTTGGAGACCGCTATTGGATAGTTTTAGAAAAAAATTGGATTCTTGGAAAACGAGGTGGCTTAGCTTCGGTGGGAGGATCACCCTTTTGAAGTCCGTGTTGAGTAGCTTAGCGATTTTCACTCTTTCCTTTTATAAAGCCCCTAAGAAAATAATCACCGAAATTAATAAACTTCAAAGCAATTTCTTGTGGGGAGGGTTGGAAGATAAGAAGAAAATTCATTGGGTGAGTTGGAAAGATGTGTGTCTTCCGGAGGAGAAAGGTGGTCTTGGCATAAGAAGTTTGGAAGAGTTTAACATAGCGCTTCTTTTGAAGTGGAGGTGGAGAATAATAGAGGCTACGGATTCTTTGTGGTACAGGGTCTTGAAAGCAAGATACGGTGATATTAATTCTAAAGCTTTAATCGGTGAAAAGAAGTCGGGAAATAGTAATAATAAATCTATATGGTGGGCGGACATCACTTCGATGGAGAAAAATATTCCGGAGGATTTTCTTGTTGAGAATATCAATTTTAGTGTGGGAGTAGGCCATACAATTCCTTTTTGGCATGCTAATTGGTCGAATGTGGGAATAATTAAAAATTCTTTTCCGGATTTATATGTTATTTCTCATTTGCAGGAGGTCTCGGTGTCGGGTATGGGAGGTTGGTTGGAAGGGGAATGGCATTGGGGTGATTTCGGAGTTGTTCCCGGTGCTTATTCGGGGGCTGAAACTGACAGGGCAACATTAACAGAGCTGCTGCCAGCGCCCTTGAGTGGTGGGGCAGCGGCTGTCTCAGCGTTTTGGAAGCCGTCGGAGGGTCGGGATTTCTCCGTTTCTTCGTGTTTTGAAGAGCTGCGCAAGGTCTTGTATACGTGTGGACTGGAAAATAGATTTGATGGAGTTTTGAAGACTATTTGGAGAGTGGATGTTCCTCTTAAAGTTAAGGCTTTTGGATGGAGATGTTTCTTAAATAGAATTCCTACAAAAGACTCTCTTCAACTAAGAGGTATTCTTAACTCTTCTTCAAATCTCTTGTGCTTTTTGTAATGAGGAAGGTGAATCTTTAATCCATTCTTTCCTATCTTGTCGTTCGGTGATGGAGGTGTGGAAAGATATGGCGGATTGGATTGGGATGAATTTTAAAGTCACGCTCGATTTCAAAGAGAGCTTTTGGGAATGGAGTTCTTATTTAGCAAAAACCCTTTGTTTTACTTAAGTTAGGTTCTTTTTGGTAGGGTAATTTTTTTTTTTGGCTTTATACCACCGGTTTAGTCCGGTTCGGGGGCGAGTTCTGGCATCAAGTGGTTCCATCCCCCTCCCGATCGCAGTTGCGGGGGATCGAACCGTGGTTCTCCCTACCAAGTCCAGCGCCAATCACCACTGGACCAACTAACGATTGGTAGGGTAATTTTCTTTTGTTGGGTAGCTTGTGGCCTTCTTTTTTGAGGTGCTATTGATATTGTCTCTTGTAATCAAGTCCCTTAGAACTTTGGTTCTTATCAATACAATTTGCTTACAAAAAAAAAAACTATGCTTTAAGAGAGTTAATTTTATGTGTTATTATATAATTTTTAATCTAAAAATTAGATTAGACTATTCATTAGCACTACTATTTTTCAACTATTTTAAAAAAAATGAAAAAATATGTACTTTTTATTATAAAATAATTATCTTATTTTTAATAAAGATTAAGATAAGTGATTTATTTAATATAATTTTTTTAATTATAATATTCATTTCAATTACATAAATTTTATTCTCTTTATTTTAAAACTCTTTTATTATAATATTCATCTGAATTGCAGTATAATTAATAGTGTATATTAATTATCAGATTTTATTAATATTTTAGACTATTGATTTACCCAATATTCATTACTTTTATATAATTGTTTAAGATTTTACGGTGTGTCATATACAAGTTTGTACAAATTTATTGATAGCTTTGAAAGGTAAAATATTGATGGCATTCATGAATTTGATTTTGTTTTCCAGACTATTTTGATGTATTTTCTTTTATTACAATTTATTTGAATTGATTCTATAAACTTTAATTCATATTAGTTTTAATGCATATTTGTTTAAAAAGGTGTTCAATTTTTTAATGTTGACTTTGATTTGAAAGTGGCATATATCTTGATTTTGTATTCCTTTGACAGAGTGCAAATTCTTATTAACATATGTTATGAACAATGTTGCAGCTATTGTCGAAGAAAACAAACTTGAAAACGTGTCACTTGACATTCTACAATTTGGCTTATAGGAAACACAAAGATTGTAGAAGTGCAATTTAATCATATTTTTAAACATTGTTGATTGAGTTTATTGTATGTGTGCTAAATGAGAAGTTGATGGTGTTTCACTAATTATTTATATAATTTAATTGATATACATTGATGAGGTAAAATATTTTTATAAACAATTTTTTATATACAGGAAAATTTAATGTTGATCCATAAAAAAAATTTGTTCTACCATAGGTCTTCTTTGCAAGGATGAAAAATTGAAGGAAGCTGAGATTGTTTTACAACATATGGTAAATTTGGGACTAAAGCCATCAATTTCTTTATACAATATGGTTATTCAAAATACTTTATTCAAGTTACTTTTTAATATTTAATATGGTAAATTTGGAACTAAAGCCATCAATTTCTTAACAATATGCGAATCATATTTACACTTATTAATATATAAAATAGTCCACGATTTAAAATATCTTGACTGTTTTAAATGTACTATATAACCTCTATAAAAAACCTCTATAAAACCTATTTAGAGAGGTTAATTAAAATTAGGCGTGATTTTAAATGAACTATAACCTCTATAAAAATCGAAAACTTATATTAAGTTATTTTCTATTTTTTATTAATCAAGTTTAATAATATATATTAAACCTTATTATATCTATTTTTTATTACTATTAATCCTTATTATTCAAGGATAATAATATATTATTATTAATATTATTAATATTTAGTTTTTGGAATTTTTAAAATCGATTAAAATAACAAATAAAATTGCGGCATTAATTTTCTTAATTCAAATTGATTTGAATGTTTTGAATATTTTAAAATTTTTTTTTACCATCATTATGTACAGTCCCAAATGCTTCTTCTGACGAATAAAATATGTAGTATGTTATTTTATTCAAATTAATTTATTCCAATTACTTTATTCAAATAATTTTATTCAAATTACTTTTTAATATTTAATTTTATATTTTGATTTGGTATTAACAATATGCAAATCATATTTACACTTATTAATATATAAACTAGCCTATGATTTAAAATATCTTGACTTTTAATAATTATAAGTATAATATATTATTTTGGGAAAGATAGTATATTTATTTTTAACGATGACAATTTTTTTTTATATTTAAAAAATCAGATCATTTAGTACCTGTTACCAAATTAAATAAATATAATCACATATATTATATTTATTTATTATTTATAACATTGCACAATTTGTGCGTATGCACTGGTAGGTGATTAATTACTCATGGTAGATTTATAACGACACTGTATGATTCATGCGAATGCACAGGTAAATGACTGCTTAATTATTTTTCACTTATTTTTCTACTAAAGTATATATTTTTAATTAGATTAAATTAATATTTATATGAAAATTATAATTTTAAATATTTTTTTCTTTTTAATTTGCATATCTTTTATATATATTTATTAACGATCATTATATATAAATTAAATTCATTCTCACATTCATTATGATTATTTTTAAAACATATCATTAAATATTTAATTAATATACGATCATAAAATCATATAATATCAATAGAATCCATAAATTTACCATTCAGAAAAATGTAAAAATTATAGGCATGTCCGACGGGCCGAACCTATTTTTCTAACGGGCCGACAAAATATTTACTTTAACTGAACAGATATTATATATCATATGTTGTAACGGGCCGACAAAATATAAGTTTTTCAATCCATATAAGTACTATATTTATTTAATATTTCTGACGATATTGTGCGACCCGTACCAACACACGGGTAGATGACTAATTAATTATTTTATTTATATTTGAACTAAACTATACATTTTTTACGGGTCGAGATAACTTTATAGAATTAATTATTTTGAACTTTATTCCTTTTTTTTAATAAGCAATTTGGACCTAGCGGATTTCGAACCCATTATTTTATTTATACACAGACCACACACAATAACATATCCCTGATATACACCTTGGAACTTTAGGAAGAGTGCAATCAGGCATTGCTTCACGACATTCTCCATCAGACCAGCATTTAACAGCTCCTGTGTGATGTCAAATTAATAATAATAATAATAATAATAATAATAATAATAATAATAATATTAATAATAATAATAATAATAATGAAACATTGTATATGAAATTAACGATTAAATATTTAGTGGTCCTCATAAATATTTATATTTTAGTTTTAGTTTTTGAAAAATAGTCTTTTTAAAATTTTTCATCTATATTTTTAGTCTCTCCTACAATTTAGTGACGGTTTTTACAATTTATTGACAAAATTAACGACAATTGTAGCGACGGTTTAGTGACAATTTATTATTTAATGACTGAATTAGCGACAATATTTGCAGGAGCGGCTAAAAATATAAAAGAAATATAAGATATGTAGGAGGACCAACAACATATTTAACCCTAAAATTAAAATAATTTTTGAAAATAAATTGAAAAATTGAATTTACCATCTGTTACAATGATACCATCCATTACAACAACGAATTCGAAAAGAAGAATAATTATGACACTAACAAACTTAAGAATTTGTGCCATATGTTCTCTGATCTTATGCATTTTGAAGTATACATTTATATGTTTATTTTATACTGTGAAAATTTAAATTTCTTCAAATGTCTCTTGATGGTTGTTAGAATTCATTCTAATATTTCAGTAATATATTATTTCAGTTTCTCTCTTATTCCTTGTTATAATTAAACTCTTAATTTCTATATTTTCACACGCACAAGAAATTGTTTGTTCTATTTTAAAATTACATAATTTTACTACACATGCACCAAAGGTTGAACTTGAGTTTTTTCTTACTTGAGAATATAAACATCTTTATTATAAAGGAAACGTTTGAAACAAACAATTGTTGAGAGGTATAATTAAAATTAGATTGCAAAACCTTCGTAATTTCCAAGGATCCTAATTAATCATATTATATTAAATATTAAAATTTCAAGACACTCCTTCAGGAGAAATACTTGCATGGATACGAATCTAAATCCATATTTTTACGCACAACCAATTAAAAGTGAGAAAATTGACCTCTATTAAAAATTTAATTTCGTTTTTAATTGCTATCATGGAGAGTCGCGGGTTTAATGGAGGAGAGAGACAATTTTATTTTAATTTTTTAATTAATAAAAAAATATAATTTATTGTGTGTAAGTCATGTATTATGGTTGTGTCTATATAAGAATTGTTCATGCACGATGGAGAGCATAAATGATGATACATAGGTGTGAACAAAAATGGTTTGAATTGTGTTGAAAACTTTTTTTAATCGTCGGTTTAATATAAAAAGTTTTAACAAAATTGTTAAGGGGGGGAGGGGGGAGATAGTAGAAATAAAAGAAAATAATTATTTTAATTCACTATATAATTCATTGTTACCTTCTCACGCTTGATAGACTTTTACCATAATTCAACTGATTAAAAATTTAGTAAGATATTTTCTAGGCCAAAATTTACGTGTGCCTTAGATTTCTCCACACAATTAAGAAAATACATCTTAGTCTTTCATCTTAAATAATATGGCTATAACTTAGTCATTTAGGAAAATTATAATTATCAAAAAGTTAAATATGTTTTTAGTTCCTATAAAATTATTATTTTTTATTTTAGTTCTTATAAAAAATATTAATTTTTATTTTCTATAAAATTATTTTTACATGCAATTTTAATCCCTCTAAAAAGACTAAAACTGCGTGTAAAAGTAATTCTATAGGAATTAAAAATTAATATTTTTTATAGAGACTAAAAGTCAAAATTGAGATATTTTAGAAACTAATAACATACTTAACTTTTAACGTCTTAACGAAATGGTAAAGTGATAAAGTGATTATCATAGTGATTATCAGTTTATGTCTACATTCCAACATCTATTCAGAAATCAGAAAAATTCACAAATGACATTTTTTTAAAGAATTTATTTTACAATTTGAAGCAAAAATTTCGAAAGAGTAAAATCAAACAATTAAAATATGCATAATGTCGAATTTTTTTTAAAAGTATTTGTTTTTACTAGATTTTAAAAAATACGGTAAAAATGAAAAAATTAAATAGGTACCACCAACCTTTTTAAAAAATTGATAAAAATGAAAAATACATACTATCTTAAAATCTACATGTAAAGTTTAATTTTTACACTATCAACAAATCACAATCATATATCCAATTAAAACACAATTTTAATTTAAAAAAATTAATATGACGTGGCAATTGTAATGATTTTAATTGGTTGTATGTATAAAATTAGTTTACTTTAAAAAAATTAATATGACATGACAAGTGTAATAATTTTAATTTGTTATATATATAAAATTAATTTACACTGTCAGTACACTACCTTTAAAACTCTTAAAAAAAATATTTTGGTCATATTACCCACACTTATGAGTTCGTCAGGATCAACTTGGTTTGGTTTGCTCTCAAACAAATAATGTAAAAAAAGCTTATATTCATTCATTCATTCAAAGTATCTATCCTTCATCAATAAATGCGTTGAACGTTTTTTTCTTTCTTTTTGATTTGTGTGGAACTAGTTTTCATAAGCTTTGCTTAAAAACTGCATTTTACAATTTTTCTCAAGAATTATTCTATATGAAAAATAAATAAATCTTGAGTCATCCTTTGATTTATGTAATTTCACTAGTACAAAAATACCTTTTTAGCATAGGTTGTTAAGTCAGTTCACCTGCCACCTGACTTAAGAAGTGACGCGGTGGCAATTTCGTAAATATTTGTAACTTAGTTAGGTCGGTTGCATTTAAAACCGACTTAACAAACATTAAATAAAAATAATATAATTCACATTAAATTTCTTAAGTCGCCTTTATTCATTAACTGACTTAAGAAATCGTTTTTTTAAGTCAGGTATTTCCCAACTGACTTAAGAAGTTTACTTTACTTATAATAAATTAAATTCTAACATATATTATGAAGGAATCGAACTCCCAACCTTCACATAACAAAAGTTTTATATATAATATAATAATATTATAATTATAAACATATAATTATATTTATTTGTATAAAGAATTAATAAATAAGAAACAAAACTTTTCTATTTTCTATCTTCTCGTGAAATCTCCAAACAAACATATTCCTGCTTCTCGCCTCTCGCTGCTCTCTACTCACAAACCACTGTGCGCTTGCTGCTCGTTATTCACCGTCGTTGGCCTTCCACCACCGGTTGCTCGACTGTCTTGTACTTAGATTGTCTTTCTCGTTAAGGTAAGCTTATCCTTCTTTATCTCTTCTCTAATAAATATTTAGGGTTTCACTCAATCCTAAAACTCCTTCTTCTCAAACCTTCATACAAATCCCAGTTTCTCTCTTAATTGAAGAATTACAGAATAGTAAAAGGGTTTGATTTCAGTGAGAAACAGATTTGAGGTTTGATTTAAGAATTTAGGTTAGGATTCAACAATTATGTGTATAAATATTTATTTTATTGAATCCTAGCCGCCATTTAATCCTCCAACAGAGATGAAGATGAAATTCATAATCTTCATCGCCTAAGCCTTCATCTGGATTGAAATCATCGGTTTGGGACTACCGTCGACACCCTTTCATCATCTCTGTTGCGAAACTGATGGAGTAAAGCCACCGCGTCGGAGTTTCTCATATCTCTATGAACAGGTGAGTGTCTTCCTTTCATAAATTCCTTAGTTTAAACTTTGAAAAGTAGATGGACCAATTTTGTTGAAATCTTAGCTTGTCCGTCTCTCCCGAACTTTGAATCCCATTATAAGGGAATTGGGTTTATTGTTACTTTAAAATTGCATTTCTGCTATGTTTTGGTATAGGTGTAGAGTTAGAGTTAAAATATAAACTCTAATATGGATGTAGAGTTAGAGTTAAAAATAAATAATCCTACTATTGCGAAACTTGTATAACAGTAAAGGCAATTAAATTGTTATTTTCGAACCTGAACAAATATTAAAGAGTTTGATTCAAAATGCTTGTTCATAAAACTTGATGTTGATAGTATTTGTGTCATATTGGATAAGTATATTCTCTCACAATGGTTCCATCTAGGCAAATATATGTGATTGTTGTAATCAAGTTTTATTCTTACATAGCTTGCTTCAACTCTTCAATTTAACTCTTACTTTATATTTAATTTGTTCCTTTTTGATAGATTCTACTTGTGGTAAAATTCCTTCTCTTACTGCTCCTGAAGGCATTTCTATTAGAAGGTTTGTTCTTACAGTGAAGTCCTCAAAGACAAGACAATGCAGTTATAATGCTAATGATAATGCCATGCTTAATACTAATTCACGTAAAGACTTTCTTGGATTAGCATTAGGAGGAGCCTATACACTTTTCATCCATTCATTTGATGCTGCCAATGGAGCTGGTTTGCCACCAGAAGAAAAACCTAAACTATGTGACAACACTTGTGAGAAAGAGCTTGAAAATGTATGGTGAAATTACATTACATAGAGCTTGAAACTACCCTTCTTCATGTTGAAATTCCCCTGTTATTAGTTGCTCTTGCTAAGCTTCATAATACCCCTTTTCATTTTTTTCTATACTAAAGATGTTGTATGTGTTGGGATATATAGCCTCTGTCAAAGTTGATTTCATAGCAGGAACAAAAATTATATCATGCCTGGAAGCTACTAGGTAAATACTTTTGAAAACCAACATCTATTTTTTTGTGCTTAGTCTATAAAATATTAAATAATGCAGTTTTATTTTCATAATATAATCTTGCTTGTTGTAGGAATCTTGTAATCAAGTTTAATCAGAACTGTTGTGGGGCAACAAATGTCTCCTGATGTCACATTCTTCTTCATCACGTGGACTGAGTTCTCTTTCTCCTTCAGTTTATAGGTTCTAGTCACATTCCTCCAACATAGAGTTATTTTCTTTTGACAAAAATATAACTTTTTATGATTCATCATATTGTTGCATTGCAGCCTGACATTGTTGCTCGTGGGGTTAATATTCTGGCTGCCTTGTCACCTGCTTATTCTAGCCTAAAATCTTATTCAAGTCAAGATGTGTATCTGCTATTAACTTCACAATTGAATCAGTAACTTCAACGCCATGCCCCCACATATCTGATATTGTCGCATTTGCTGCAAAGACTATCTACCCAACTTAGAGCCCCGCCGCAATTAAATCTTCCCTTGTCACAGTAGGTAAAATAATTTTCAAACCTTTTTGTCACAGTTTTAAATTAAGGTATGACTGCGATCTGGTCGCGACATAACAGTTTTCTCCCTTTCTATGAAGCTGCTCTAAAAAACGAATGCAGTCAATACATTGGAGCCAAGGGAGTATGTACAAACAAGATGGTCCATTTGATAATTGTCAATAATTGTCAATTATAGCCTCTAGACTTGCCTCACTTAAGGTAATCAATAGAAATAATAGAGCTCAAGTGGCATATATCCTGAAAGTTTGTTTATAACCAATGATTTCTCTTTGCTGTAGGTATATACAAGTTAGGAAGTGTATTATTCCTAGTAATTGTGGAATTAAGTCATGTTCTCCCCACTTCTAACTTCCTGCAATCCATTTTCATGTTGATTGGGTTAGAATGTCTTGTACTGAAGCTTTTGTATTCACATGATTTTTATCATGTAATAAAATATTTTTAACTTAGCTCGCATCTTTTTCCTTATGTAGTCTTTACTCTTCATGAGTTTTAATTTATTATAATATAATGGTATAATTTTGCTGATATATTCTTTTATTTTTGCTGTCGGGATTTGTACTAATTAGTTTTCTACAGTGACAAATAGTTAGCTGTTGGGTTAGGCATAGTTAATTTCAACCTTAATTTAGGTCTTACACTATGATTTGTTTCTATCTATGATCTTTAGACAATTATTTGCAGTACCCTTTTTTTTACTTGTTATATATGGTTAGACATTTTGCATAATATTTGATAAGATAATATTTGTATTTCTAGGTCTTTATAAAAAATAAAATTGATAAGATAATATTTGTATTTCTAGGTCTTTATAAAAAATAAAATTGATAAGACAATATTTGTATTTCTAGGTTTTTATGAAAAAAAAATTGCATGAAAATTTAACTTGTTAGGTCGGTTAAATATATCCGATTTAAGATATAAACTTCTTAAGTCGGGCACAAATGGCATAAGGGGTTCTGAAAGTCTAAACTTATTAAGTCGGGTGCTATTTAACCGACCTAACAACATTTTCTTAAGTCAGGTCCAAAGCCGACTTAAGAAGTCAAAACTTCTTATGTCGGCAATTCTTAGGTCAGGTTCGGAACCGTCTTAAAAAGTCATTCTTAACCGACTTAAAAAGTGTTTTTTCCACTAGTGTTTCATTGGTTGAATTGTTGTAGCAGATATTTGTTGGGAATATAGTCGTTGTGGATTAATTTATGAATAGTAGAAGTTGTCGCGCATTTTTTGGGCCATTGTATCTTGTGTACTATTTCTTTTCTTTTCTTTCAATAAGCCATTTGATATAAGAAATCGCACTAGGGGTGCAACCCTTACAACACAGAATAGTTACAAAGATTTAAAACATTTCAATGGTATTTTAAGCCAATCATAAGAACTATGAAAATACACAGGATTGCAACTAACCAACCAACTCCAAGAAAAAACATAACATTTGAACATACCACATCAAAACTACAAGAATCTCTCTCAAATATCATAGTGTTTCTCATCATCCAAAAGCTCCATGTGGTAGCAATCCAAATGGTATTGATCTTTATCTTAGCATTTATATTCTTCACCTTCTCTTGGATAGTAGCAAAATCCAAAAACTCCTCGAAAGTAAGAGGAAGATCGTCCCCCCATCCACACAAAAATCTTACCCCAAATTTGCTTCGACACATCACAAGAGAAGAACAAATGAGTCGAATTCTCCGAATGATTCCCACAAAACTCAAAAAGAAAATTTGGTGGCTTGAATACAACACTTCTTGTAAACAACATATCTTTAGTTGGTAATCTAAATATAGACAAACTCCATATAAAAATCTTTATTCTACTCGGAACTAATGTCTTCCACAAAGAATTCAACATTAACACTGTCAAAGGCAACCACGTAAATTCTTTGAAGTTCGACACCATGGCTGATATACTTGCAACCGAGAATTAACTGTCAAAATTGGAGCTCCAAATGAAGAGGTCATTCTCCTCCTTCTTTGGGCTGACCGCGGCCAGCATGGTGGAAAGCTGCGGCCACTGGTTTTTGGTTTCTCCGCTGGCAGTGTTGTGGTAAACCCTTTTGCACTTTGAAGTCACTAGTAGCACTACCGTTCACCAAAACGGACATATGACTAGTGAAAACACAAGCTTCCATCTACTTCATCCATTTCTCTCCAAACCCCATGTTCTTCAACACAAGTCTAAGATAATTCCAAGAAACAGAATCGTATGCCTTTTCAAAGTCAACCTTGAGCAAAAAACAATATTTTTCATTCTTTTAGACCAATCTAATAACTCATTCACCAACAAAACACCATCCATCATATTTCTTCCCTGGACGAACGCGGTTTGATTTGAGGAGACCAAATTGCCAATAACCTTTTTGATTCTAGCGGCCAACAACTTTGCGATAATATTGTATAGGCTTCCCACAAAGAAAATAGGGCGATACCCAAACAAATCTTATGGATTCTTGGTCTTGGGAATTAAAGCAATAAAGGACGAGGTGATTGATTTCACAAGCTTCCCTTTAGAATGAAAATCGGAGCAAAACTGCATAATACCCTCTTTTAGAAGCGTCCAAAAACTCTTGAAAAACTCAAGCGAAAACCCATCCGGTCCGGGACTCTTATTCCCATCACAAAACCATGTAGCCTCCTTCACTTCTGATTCCTAAAACGGATTATCCATTTCCATACTCTCCGTATTTGAAATACTCCCCCATCCCAAATCCAAAGGTTCTGGTCTACACTCCTTCTTTTCCTTAAAAAACCCCTTAAAATGATCAAAAATGAAATCTTTAATCTCGGTAACTTCCTCCAACCTACCCCTCCTTGTAGAAATAGAGCAAAGTCTGTTCTACCTTTTCTATTCCTAAGGGAATCATGAAAGAAACGAGAGTTTCGATCTCCTTCGATAGCCACATTTGTCTCAATTTTAAACGAAGAAGACCTTCTTTCTTATTTAGATTAACCCAAAACTCCTCCATCGCCTTTGTCCTCTTTCTAAAAATTGCATCTCTTCACTTGCATTGTCAATGTTGAGGTCCAACCAACCATACACCACTTTATTCCACCAACTAAGTCTTCCTTTTAGAATTTTTAACTTTTCCACCAAACAAAAATCTCCCCTCCCTTTCACATGAATCTTGGCCCACTCCTCTTCCACAAACTTACTAAAATCTTTGTGTTTCAGCCAGTAATTTTTGAACTTAAACGGTTTAGGGCCCCAATCCTTCTTGTTATTTTTTATCCAAATAGGTGCATGATCAGAAATGTCTCTCCCACCTATAACTTTCCCCGTGACATTCCAATCATCAATGAAACTATCTAATAACAAGAATCTATCAATTCTGCTCATGGCTCTACCATTGCTATTAAATCAAGTGAACTTGCCTCCTATGGTAGGAACGACCACCAATTCCATCTCCTCCATGATCCCCTTGAAATAAAAAATCTCCTTTGTGTAACTCCTTTTAGATATACCAATTCTTTCATCAACGCTAGATATAGAATTGAAATCCCCCCACACACCAAAAGCCCGGTAAATTGTTAATTTTGAAATCAACGAACTTCTTCCAAGTTCTCTTCCGCACCTTATGATCGCAAGAAGTATAAATGTTTATTAAATAAATCAATCTACCATATTTCAACACACACAACCCCAAGTAACCTTCCCCTAAGAAGCTATACAACAACGAGAACAAGTCTCTTTTCCACACAATTAAAATCCCTCATAATAACGAGACGTATAGAAATAGCACACAAGCTATACAACAACGAGAACGAGTCTCTTTTCCACACAACAGTAACATGTATAGCTTCAAAAGAAATTATTTAGCGTCGGTTGTTTATCGACATTATAAGTAGGAAAATCGTTGCTAAATCAACTTTAGCGTCGGCCTAGTATCAATATCGGGGCAGGTTAAATGGCTCAGAGGTATCAACTTAGTGGCGACCAAAAAGAGTTGTGTCTAGGGTAGCCAAGGTTAGGTCGAGTCTATGCCTAGGCTAAATTGAAGAAAACCTTAAAAATAAAAATTCCAAAAATCAACAAAAATTTATTAGTGTGGGCCTAACCCACGCTAAAGTCAAACTTCAAAAGTCAACTAATCAAGATGTTTAGATGAGTTGAGAAAAATAAACCCGTAATACGTGATATGATGACCCTTCAATTTATATGCAACCTAAGAGAAAGGAGGGGCCACATGATGGTCTGATTCTTGAGACAATTACAAATTCAAACAACTTTTTAACCAATTACCTCATACACTCTAACATGATCAACTTCATTCTATGATTCCAGCCATTAAATGATATTTAGTTAGGTAAAACTTTGTGTGCACTTGTGGTATATGGATATGTAACCACCACCTCTGCCAATGATATGCAGATATAGAAATCATTAGTGACAAGAAATTAGAATGAAGACAAGGGATGAAATTGACAAGAATAATGTCTACCTAATTTTTTTGATGAAACCCTTCCCATTGCCATCACATGTCTTTCACTGCTATGAAATCGAGCCTTTGAACTCTTCTTCAGGAAATGAAGCATTCCATAAAGCCCTTAGGGAGTCCTAGGATAATAAATAAAAATAAGCAAGTTATATTCTTAAGACTCTAAGAAATATAAGTTTGTACATATGATAATAGGCCATAAGTTGAACCTAAAACTATAGGCACGCGGCTTGAATTCTTTGATGGACTTCATATTTATTTTACATCACAACTCACAATACTTAGACTTGAAGTTTTTTTTATAGAAATGGTACCTAGTGTTCGGGGATAGAACTATCATATGAAACATTTATACGACTCTAAAGCCTCTGTAAGCATTCTTCTTGGAAAATAAAAAATTCAGCATTGCAGATTTATTGTGCAATATGTATCAATCTTTAAATAAAGTTTAGTGGCATATTACCTCAGACGCCCTACACGGAAAGAAAAGATAAATAAAATGAAAAAATAAAACCCAATGATGTGAATCTTAGATGTCATGATGAAAGCTACTAAACATTTAGAGCACACTATAAATAACCCAAATTACAATTTATCGCTACATAATGAACAAGATGAACATGGAAGAAGAGAGAAAAAGAGAGAAAAATTGTAACTAACTTTTACTCAATTGAAAAACGGCTACAATGAATGATTCTACTCTATTACAATTACAAACAAAAATGTTATATATACTAAACTCATATTGGGCCAAACTAATTAATCCCGACACAAGGCCTAAAGCAAACTAACAACAAATACTCTGAATGTGCAGTTACACTTTAACACCATCCCTTAATTCACATTTAGATCTAAAATCAACAACACCATTCCATTCCTCAAATTGATGAAGTGTTCAGTCTTGACAACTTTCAACATAACATCTACAAGTTGCTTCTGGATGCTACAGAGAACAACTTCTAGCACTCAATTCTTGATTTGATTCCTTAGAAAATGAACTTTATGTCAATGTACTTGCTTCTCCTATGCAGTAATGGGTTCTTAGAAAGGCTTATAGATGATTTTTTTTAAATCATCAACTTCATAGGCTTCTTCATATTGATCTTCAAATCCTGCAACAAATTCAGCAACTATACAACTTGACACACATCAGAATGCACAACTCCCAAATCATGCTTTGCTCTTGGAACCACTTCTAATGCAAATGGAAATCTAGGTTGTTTACCTTTCATGCACACCTCACATGAATTCTTAGGCTTCATAATCTTTGGAATACCATATACTAGCTTCTTAGAACTCGAATGTTTGAAGCTTCTGAAGTTTAGCTTCTCCATGTACTAGCCTTCACCATTGTCGAATTAGAGATCTTCTCAAACACATTTGAATCCACACATTGATGGATATAGAACGACATTTTTTACCCTTCTTCCTTGTCATTCGTTGCACGTTTCTTTGTGCTTTCGCTGCATTCGCAGAAATCGACGTGTAACCGTCGTTGACGAGATCAAGCACATCTTGAGCACCAAATAACTGTTAGCTGAAGATTTCGTTTTGTAGTGTTTGTCCTTCGAAGAAGAAGAAAATCGAAGGAAAGATGGTTACTGATGGCCATCCCTTAAGGAAAAAAGAATGGCTACTGATGGTCATGCTTCGAGAATAAAAGACTTCTAAGTTCGATGAAGATAGTGAATACTGAAAGCTAGTGAAAATATGTGTCTTCGGGGACTTAGACGAAATTTATAAATATTTAAGTATTACTACTTAGCGTGTTTTCGTAGTGTTTTTTAATACACTGCCACGCGTCGAAGACGGACTCAGGCGGGAAGATTTAAAATTCGAAGACGGTTTCGTAACTGTCCAATATCAGATGGCATCGCTGGAAGTTCTTATGAGAAACGTGGCAGCAGATTAGTGTAGGACCGTTAAGGTCGAAACTAGTATAAATAGGAGTCTTAATGTTAGGATTCTGTGTGTTCATTTTGTACAAATTACTCACATATTTACTCAAGTATCAAGCGTTAAGAGAAAGAGTTCGCTGAGAAAATGTACGTATGACACCACCATTTTAATACATGTGTATTATCTTTCGTTTTCGAATATATTTCAGAATTACTGCATTCCATTTACTTCTTGCCATTTACATTTCTGTATCCTTATTTTGATGTCATTTACTTTCGAATTTACTTTCATGCTATTTACTGTCAAAATCTTTAACGTTTCTGCAGTTTAAGATTCTTTATGTTTTAACAGCCCTTTTAGTTTCATATGTTATGTTACTTATCTTTTCGTTGAAGTCACAATTACATATAATAAAGTGATTATCAAGATTATTGGTTCTTTAATCGAACAACGCTTATTGAAGAGGACGAATCATGAATATGATTCGAATGAACATTGATAACAATCTTTTTGACTATGTGTCTTAGGATCAATCTAGTCGATCCTGCGAGTAACCAAATCATATTTATTATAGTTTGGAAGACTAGCGGTTGTTTAGCGGAAATCACCGTAAACAATAACATACATATATGAATCATCCACCGATTATAATTCTTTCCATCAAACACCGGAATTTTTTGTATTCAAACTTGTCATACCCTAATTTTGCCCCCTAGTTTTTTTTCATTTTTTAATCAATTCATCTATATTTGTAAATCATTTGCATTGGCTTCATTGTTAATTGTTTCACTCATTTCCATGTCGCGTTGCACTATAGCATTGAATTCACTTTTGATTTCTCATTTGTTTATGTAGTAGTCCTTTTTGAATCGAAAATCGTTTCAATCACTTTTGCACGTCAAGTCAAATCCTTGCATCAAAGTTGTTTTAATCGTAGTTGCATTGTCATTTTTTTATGATCAATTAGTCGATCTACATTTGAGTCTTTTACTCTTAATTACGAGATTTAACTTGCAATTACTTAATGATTAAATGTCATTAAGTAGTTTTATTAAATTGAATAATAAAATAAGAAGACAAATCTTTTGGCATTTAGTATTCTTATTTTTGTTATCTTTAATAAGAATGTTTTTATTTCTTTTTTTCTTTTATTAAAATTAGAGAATATTTTTGTCTATATAGATATGTAGTTTTTTAATTCTGTTACTTAGTATAAAAGGGAAAAAACAAAAGAACTTTAGTCATAATATGTAGTGCATTCACTATAACAAAAAGAATTAAAAAAATAACAATTATTATACAGATCAAGACAAAAAGTGGTAACATTTCCGTCACCACCAGTTCACCGAACCAGTCCAAAAAAGATTTCAAATTTGCTTCTCTGCACCATCCTTCACACAACATATGCCCTGTACCAAAACAACAAACAAATCAGTCCAAAACCCTGCTCCAATATGTCCAATATTTACACTAATTGATCCATAAAAAAACTTGCAATCAAAAGCATAAGAATAGTTAACCATAAGTGTTCAAAATTGATCTCAAAACTCCCCCCAGAACCACCTCAAATCCCTCTATAAAATAGACAAAAATCATCAACAAAAGGGAGGAGAGGGCAAAGACGAAAAAACAATAAACACCATAGCAACACAGCATAGCCAAACACAAACCTCTCACACGCATAGCCTCAAATCGATACCCTAACTTAGGGGTGGCAAAATGGATGGATTGGATGGATATGGATTGGATCTTTAATAGATGGATCAAACTAATCAATTAATCCATTACAATCCATTAAACTCTCTAAATAAAAATTCAATCCAATCCATCCATTAAGGAATAAAATCCACCTAATCCATCCATTAACAAATGTCTAATGGATGGATATCCATCCATCCAAAAGATAATTAAAAATATTTTATTGTTTTAAAATTTTCATAAAAATAATAATTTACATATTTTAAAATAGTTTTTTCGTTTTTTTGAAAAGTAATTGATTTTTGGTTCTTCCGAAAAAATTTGAATTTTTGTTTTTAAAAAAAAACTGGATTTCTCGTTTTTCCGAAAAAAACTCGATTTTTTCATTTTTCCGTTTTTCTAAAAAAAACTCGATTTTTCGTTTTTCTGAAAAAAAAACTTGATTTTTTCGTTTTTCGAAAAAATCTCGACTTTTTTCGTTTTTCTGAGAAAAAAACTCGATTTTTTTTGTTTTTCGAAATAAAACTCAACTTTTTTCGTTTTTCCGGAAATAAACTCGATTTTTTCGTTTTCCCCAAAAAAACTCGACTTTTTTCATTTTTCCAAAAAAATTCGATTTTTTCGTTTTACCCAAAAAAACTCGATTTTTTCATTTTTTCGAAAAAAACTCGATTTTTCCCTTTTCCGAAAAAACTCGATTTTTTTCGTTTCCCCCAAAAGATCTCGACTTTTTCATTTTTTCGAAAAAAAACTCGATTTTTTTCGTTTTCCCCAAAAAATCTCGATTTTTCCGTTTTTCGAAAAAAACTCGACTTTTTTTGTTTTTCCGAAAAAAACTCGATTTTTTTCGTTTCCCCCAAAAAATCTCGACTTTTTTTATTTTTTCGAAAAAAAACTCGATTTTTCCGTTTTTCGAAAAAACTCGAGTTTTTTCGTTTTTCTGAAAAAAAACTCGAGTTTTTTTGTTTTCCCCAAAAAATCTCGACTTTTTTCGTTTTTTCGAAACAGACTCAATTTTTCCGTTTTCTGAAAAAAAACCCGGCGTTATTGTTTTTTCGAAAAAACCTTATTTTTTTTCGTTTTTTGGAAAAAACTCGGTTTTTTTCGTTTTTTTTGAAAAAATTCGATTTTTCGTTTTTCTGAAAAAACACGATTTTTTTGTCTTCCCGAAAAAACTGATTTTTTTCTTTTTTCGTAAAAACACGATTTTCTCGTTTTTTCGGAAAAAAACTCGATTTTTCAATTTTCTGAAAAAACTCGTTAATAATTTAAACAATTTAAAGTATAAAATAAAAATAATCCATTGGATTATCAAAATGTGTTGGATGGATTGGATCCATCCATGTATATAAATGGATGGATTTATTCCATCCATTAACTTATTTTTTATTTGGTGGATGGATTGGATGAATTTTTTGGTGGATGGATTGGATGGATTTTAGCTTAATGGATCCAATTGTCACCCCTACCCTAACTCAATCATTCTTGCAACACTAACCTCCCTTCATTCACTACAAACCACATAACTGAATCACCCTTCAAACCCGCCCCTCAACCTTCATCAACCACACACGACCAAAGCTCAGAATAACAACACACAGATCTACAGAAAAAGAAGCATACGCACAGAAGCAACAAAAACTATTCAGAAAAAGAAACAAAGAGGCAAGTAGCGGACAAAGCAAAGAGACGAAATCGAGAGAACAGTAAAGCGCATACCTGCAAATCATCTGTTGTTCGTTAATTTTTCTTCATCTTTTTCTTGCAAGTTTTTCCTTGTATTCTGTTTTCGATTTCCATTGTGCACATGTATTCCATTGAATGGTGGATTCATCGATCCACTGCTTGTTTGTATTTTTTTGCTTGATCCGTTGAACACCGAGTGAGAAGCGGAGCGACGTGAGCAAATGGGAGCGTGAGAGAGTAGTGTCGTGAGAGCTTAACCGAGAGAGATAGAGATATCGGAGAGTGAGCGCTGAGAGAGTAGAGAGGTGAGATATTGTTTAGAGGAGAAGCTGAGCAGAGATTTGTTTTGTTTTTTTGAAGTGAAAGATATTTGTAGTAGATCGAAGCCATGGAAACAGAATAGAAGCGAGAGATTCGTTTTCGTTTTCTGCTAGTAGCCGCTGAAAAGGAAAAGTAGGGCTTTTTACATTGCAACCAAACCTTGCATAAAAAACATGGGTGGATCCGGTTTTTTCCCTATAAAACTACCCGACCGGCCCTTTAACCTCTTTTTTTTTTTGTTTTGTTTTGTTGTTGTTTGGGCCTTACCCCATTTGGCTATCTAGCACCCCCTTTGGCCCTTTTAAATTTTCTTTTCTACAAAAACTATGCACACTCTTTTATTTCTTTAACTAGTTAAAATATTTTCTTAATTAATGTTGTTTAATTTTAATTAAATTGTTAATTGATTAAAATTAATTAATGATGTTAGTTGATTTTAATTAATTAAAGATAATTTCAATTGGTTTAATTAAGATAATACCATAATAAAATCAATTCATTTTCACAAACAATTTTCATTCAAATAAACTTTCTCGATCCAACATCGAGCTCGCTTTAAATAATTTCATAATAATTTTTGGTCAATACCAAGTATCTTTTTCTTTTTTTCAAATTTCTTTTGTCACAATCAAAAACTTCAAAAAAAGCTTCCATTAGTTAAATCGAGTTTAGTCGATAATGGATGAACCAAGGAAGGTTCGTACGTACTTGTACGAGTTGTCCTAAAAGTATTTGGGTGATGGTCGTTAAGCTTTTATTCGAATACTTGAATTCCATTAAAGATTCCCTTCAAACTCGATTAAATTTCAACTCATCAAATTCCTTTCATTGCCCAAGTGCGAATCTTTTCAAAATAAACATTAGTCAATACCAAGTTCCTTTTTCAATCAAAATGCTTTTTTAAAAACAATCGAATTGAGTTGAGTCCACAATGTATGAAATTATAAGGGTTTGTACGTACTTGTACAAGTTGTTCTAAAACATTTAGGCGATGGCCGTTAAGCCTTTGTTTGAATGTTTGTATCTCATTAAGGACTTCTCTAAAACTCAAGTCACTCCAATCTCTCTCACTACCCAAGATGGGTTTGTACGTACTTGTACAAGTTGCTCTTTCAAGCATTTAGGCGATGGCCGTTAAGCCTTTGTTTGAATGCTTGTATCCCATTAATAACTTCATCCAGCTCAATTTAGCAAATGCTCCTTCAAGTATTTTAGGCGATGACCGTTAAGCCATTGTTTAAGTACTTGAATTCCACTTTTTCATAAGAACGCCTATTTCAAACTCACCTTTTCTTTGCCCAAGTGAAAATCTCGCCCAAGTGCGAACCACATTCAAAAACTCGTCTTTTCCGCCCAAGTGCGATTAGACACATAAAATCTATCAACAAATTCGTAGTTCTTTAGAACTACAATCGCTCTGATTCATCCATTGAAGATATGTAGGCACAAGACTCAAATGTCTTGGCGAGCACACTAACAAAAAATATAATTTCGTAGCCTTGAACTACGAACGCTCTGACTTTCCCCATAGGGAATACGTAGACGCAAGATTCAAATATCTTGGCGAGCACAATAATAAAAAACCCAAACCCCGTTTCTTTTTGTGTCTCATATAATAATTAGAACGCAAGTAAATAATAAGCTAACAATAAATCACAAGAATAACTAAATGGGTCCCATCGAGAATGATGGAAGTAAAGGGGTGCTAACACCTTCCCCTTGCTTAACCGACTCCCGAATCCAAATTTGGTTGCGAAGACCATCTTTGTCCATTTCATTTCATTTGTGGGTTTTATCAATATTTTCCCATTCCCATTGGAATAAATAAAATTTGGTGGCGACTCTGTTCGATACAATTTTGTGGCGATGGTTTTTTGACCCGCGACAACCCCAAAATTTACCCATCTCATTTCTCCTATTCAAGCTCGTACCAAAGTTCAAGGCTCAAAGACACATCCTCCTAAACAATGGCTCAATGAACTAGGGTTTTGATTTCTCTGAAGAAAATCAATGAATCAAAGTCTCCAATGGATTTCATATGGTCTATGATACTTCAAACTATCTCTATGGCAAAGTATAAGCTTCAATTATAAGGATTGCCTAGTCAAATGATCAGAAAGTCAACAGTCGACTAGTTTTACCTAAAAGTCAACTGTGGTCAAAGTACAGTCAAAACTCTTGATTTTGTGTCAACATCCTTATTTTGAAGTATCATTCATCATTTGATCAAGGATTGATCATGATTCATCAAGGAAAGTCCAGAAATCAACAAAACCTAAAGTTTCTAAATTAGGGTTTTTTGACTAAAAGACAACTAAACTTTGACCAGCCATAACTTTCGCATGGAACATCAGAAATTTCCCATCCAAAGCTCATTTTGAAGGAAATTAAATTCTCTACAACTTTGTCTCTCCAAGCCAAGTTTAAAAATGCTTCATTGGAGCGATATGGATTAAAACATTACAGGTCCTTTTTGAAAGTCAACCAAAAGCAGTATTTTGTCAAAGCCAATATCATCAAGATAAAATCCTCAAATGGAAAAAAGCTTCCAAAGTGGATCATAGAGGACATCTTGAGGTTTCCAAAAAGTCATAGAACTCCTCCATACCTTAAAAATTGAGGAAGATATGCCTTGTCAAAGTTGGACAAATTTAAGGGGAAAATGTGAAATAAAAGGCTCCAAAATGAATCTTTTTGCAAAGAGACCCAATCTTTTTTGGCCCAAGCTTGATCCCCAAGGTATCCAAGGCCCCAAACATGATTGCCACGAATTATGGATTTTTATTTGATGTTTTATGAATTATTAGTTAATTAAAAATGATAAATAATTCATATAAATTATAGAAAATCAAATATTTGATTTGGAATCATATGGGAATCAAATCCAATCACCATTCACACCAAAATACCAATCAAACTTCGTGCATATCTTATTTGGAACAATTGAATCAAATATTGGACAAAAATAGAAAGATTATGAACCAAATTCCAATCA